>NC_053439.1:50445473-50755149 GCF_007990345.1 Gossypium hirsutum | reverse complement strand
ATTATGAAAAGTACAAAATATAATATTATTTATATGTGTTTGTATTTAATTATAATTATGAGGCTCAAATATGCATTTAGCCTCCCAAACTTGACACATTCTTTCAAATTGGTACCTGAATTTTCATTCCGTTAAGGGTTCTGGTACTTTTTTTATAACAATGTTAAATATAGGACACATGACACTTTTTAAGTTGGGACACCTGACATGGCATTGATGATGCCTTGGTCTATTTTTCATAAAATTATTTAAAATTTTTAAAGAAAAATGTATAAAAAAATATATTTTAAAATATGAAAGGCATTATAAATTATAGAAATATTGTATCTAAAAAATTAAAAATATTACAAAAATTTTAAATTCAAGATAAAAATTTATATATTTTTCAAAAATTTTCATAATTGGAAGATCAAAACAAAAATATGCTAATAGTTGGGTGATTAATTATATACTTTATACTAGTTATTAATGTCTATTATGGTTGTTCAATTATAAATTCGGACATTTTAGGACTTTAAATTAAATTTATTTCGAGCTCGAATTAGATTGATATTGGATTTAGATTCTTACAGACTCGAACTTTTTTGGGCTTAAATTTTTTCAAACTTGAACTTTCTCGAACTTAGATTGTTACGAGTTTTTATCGAAACGGACCGGCTTGGGCCTGCTTCGCAAGCTCTATCTCTACTTGCAGACCAGATATATCATAGCAATCCAAGCACCACGAATAATGGTTTTCTAGAGTCTTCCCTTAGGAGTTGTTTTGTGATCCGTTGCAGCTCCCTAGCTCAACTTCCTGCTTGTCTTTGAATCTGTGTGCCATATCAGTTTTTTGGAACTACAATCTGCAAATAGATGGTCTTCAGTCTCCCCTTCTTGCTTGCATAGAGGGCATGCATGTGGCATGAGTGTTTAGGGATAAAAACCTTGGACCATGCCACTGGCGAGGTCGTAAGTATATTCCAAACTGCTGCAGCCTGATACTTATTGCTAGCAAAAGGCCATATAAACCCCGGAATCCCTTGAGTTACTACTTGCAAAGCACCAGGCCTTAGTTGCGTAAGCTTCCTCCACTTCCAGTTTCACCTTATTCTTTAGAGTTAAGAAATCTATTTCCTTTCCTGCGGAGACTGGAGAAGCCAGAAGATAAAAGAGAGTTTATATGTCTGGCCCAAAAGAAAAGCTCACTGGTAAAATTTATTTATGGGTCAATCAATCCATTTATTCAGTAACAATGTCTGGCCCAAGTACTTTCAACTCTTCCAACTTCAAATTAGGGTGAACCACCACCATTAACTAAAAACAAAACCAATAAAAACATACATAGAGCGGCAAAGGTGAGCCTAGCCGTTCGTTCATGGAGGCTTAAGAAAATTTGTTCACAAGGTACGATATCGTTGTCCGTGTCTTCCAGCTTTTCCAGTTTTGTTCCTAAATTTGTGTGTTCCACTGAAGTGGGAAGTTGAGAATGTCTAAAGAGGCAGGCTTAAATCTTAAGCTCAACAAAAAACTAAAGGTTTCTTTGGGGAAACCTAAGAATTACATTAACAGGGATGCAACTAAACCTAGTGTTGAAAAGGACGGTGTTATTGGTGGGAAGACCAACTCTGAAAGTAGAAGACTTAAGGATGATGGGAGAAGAATGAGAGTTGATTCTCATAAGAATTTAGAGGCAACCCATAAGAAGGTTTCATCTGGAAAACACTCAAAGACGGTCAAGGGTGCCTTAAACAAAGAGAGAAAAAGCTATGGCAAAGCTTCTCCTCCCTTAGAGAGAGCTACTTCTCGTAACCCTAAGAATGGCGGCAATAGAGCAAAAGAAATAGAAATAGAAATAGATAGTACTCCAAATGATTCATCAAAGAAACAAGCCAATGCCAGAGCCAACTCAACTAAAAAAGTAGTTCGGGTTAGAAAAAGCTTAAAAACTGATTCAGAAGTTGTAGATGATAAGCCGAAGAAAAAAAAGCGGGTAATCCGTTTAGATCCTTATGATATCTCAAACAAGCGGCTTGATGATGGCATTGCAACTGATGGTCAGAATTTTTTCCAATTTGTCTGCTGTTCTTATATTTGCACCTTGTTTGGAGTGGATTTTTTCTTAAAACTTTTTTTTTTCTTGTTGCTGTTTGTTTGTTCCTGTCTAGAAAGTAAAAAGGACAAGAAAAAGGATTTGGAGGAAAATGCTGCCATGTCAAAGAATGCGCAATTCCGTGGAATACAGCCCAGTCCCTCCATCCTTTCCTTTGTGGAAGATAATGTAATTTGTATGCGCAGTGCCTTGAGATGTTTGAACTGTACATTCGCATCATTTCTTGCTACCATTTTCCTGCATTATGACTTTTGGTAATACCATTTACAGTTGTTAGGGCGTAGACGCTCTATTGAGATCCAGAGAGCAGGCTATAACACTGAGCTTTCTGCCCCATTAGATAATATCCCTTTTTCTACCAATCCGGAAAGGGAACGCATTGAGGAAAATGTATGTTTTTGATTAATGCGATAATTAGCTAAAAGTTCTTCATTTTGCTGCTGTGTTCATTTATAGGCCATGTCTTTGCAGATATTTAGGAACAAGTTGCAGTTTTTCGCTGCTGCAAAGGTTTCATCTTCATTTCCTGCTCCTGATAGTCCTGAGATCGCATTTGCAGGTAGACACTTGATATTTTTCATTTTTTCCTTCCAGATTTGTTCGTTTTATTTTATGTTTTGCTGTTTTCTGGTTACCATACGCTCTTTATCTTGATGGCTTCAAAAGTTTTCTTTTCCTTGGTATTACATGTTAAGGTCTCATTTACCAATTGCAAGAGTCTATAATTTTCACAGTGTCTATTATACGTCTCAAATGGGAAAGGTGTGCACAGGAGCTATGACAACCATGCTCTCTGTATCTGTACTCTTTTCAAGATTGCCTGTAGGGCCTTATGATAAAGCTGCTGGAATGACTATTTTTCTTCAGTGTGTGCTTTCTTTCATAATTCAATGTAATGAGTTTTCTGAGAGATGGGATTATAATGTTAAGCTGGTTTCACACTCTGCTGATTATCAGGGTGTTTTTTTTATGACCCATATGACTACTTGTAGTCTCAGAAAGCTTATACATGTTTATTCATGTTAAGAATGATACATCTTTATTGCCCTTGTCAGGGAGGTCAAATGTTGGGAAGTCATCTCTGCTTAACGCACTTACCAGACAATGGGGTGTTGTACGGACATCAGACAAACCAGGCCTCACTCAAGTGCTCTCAATTTTCTTAAACTGTGTTTTAGTTTCCTGGGAATTTATCTTTTTTGTTGAAGTTACAAAAGCTATTTTGTTGCAGAGTATTAATTTCTTCCAGTTGGGATCGAAGCTCTGCCTGGTTGATTTGCCTGGCTATGGCTTTGCTTATGCAAAGGAAGAAGTTAAGGAGGCGTGGGAAGAGCTTGTGAGTACATGATATCTGGATCCAGCCTTTTCCTGCAACTGCTTCAGATATATACGCATTAGTCTTTGCATTTTTAACACCTTATTGGTGGTGAACACCATAATTAAATCTGTGAGAGTTATTAGTTATTAGGTTGCTAATGAGTAGTGAGCATGATTCATTTTGTCAGTTGTTGGACGAGGTAGACATTTGTTTTTGCTGAACCAATCAAGTGTTAGGCAAGTTTTGTGTGTACTGATAGTCGACTGTGGGAGGCTGAAATTATTGGCTTGGGATGTTTCCTGAGTTGAAAATTTGAGAACTGACTTAGTTAAAGAATCTGAGTCTAGGCTTTAACTTTTTCCATCTTGCTAATTTCTTGTCAAAACCAATTAGTTAGGACTTAACCTCTTGCAATTAAGATACTTTGTTAACTGTTACAACTTGCAGGTGAAGGAGTATGTTTCAACAAGAGTTGGTCTAAAACGAGTGTGCCTGCTCATTGATACAAAGTGGGGTATGAAGCCTAGAGATAATGAACTCATTGATCTCATGGAAAGGTAATATTTTTTCCATATCAAATTGGTAACTTTTAAGCCTGCAATGCTATTTTCTTTGCTTAAAAAGTAAAAGGTATGGAATGTAGTGGAAACTTAATTTGGTATAATAGTTTCATCAGGATTTTGTGTGATAAGATTTAGTGTGCTTTTTGGGTGCCTTTGTTGCAAAGCCAGGTGCAAAAAAAGTGCGCCTCACTAAAGAGCTGTTCCATTCCCCTGTTTATCTTCTTTTTTTTTTTTTTTCATTTTGACTTTTAAAAGAAAAATATAATAAGTTACTCTTTTAATTAATTGTTGACCTAATTTTATTATATAAAAACCTAGTTAACTCTTAAAAGTTAAAAAACTTTTCAAGAGAAGATGAAGGAAATTTAGAGCTAGTTTGTGATAATATATTTAATTTCGTTCTTATGGTGTTCTATTTTACAATACATTAAGTAAATTATTAAAACTTAAACTATTGAACAATGTTTTGAATCTATAAATTGAACTATATTAAAATTTATCTTTCTTTTACTAATTAATTAATACTTATTAATTATATGTATTAGTTACATATGTTTATATACATTTTACATATATATTTATATTTATACGTATATGCTTGTGCCTCAGGCTATATAGGGGTCTTAGTGCCTTGAGTGCGCCTGGCACCCTTGACAACATTGCTACCTGGGGGGGGGGGGTTAAGATCATTATTTGCCAGTCTGGTGGCAGTATGGTATGACCATGCAGCAGTCTTGCATGTTTGTTCATGTTTATGCATAGAAGGAACATTAACCACACTAGTAGTATTACATGTATTTGTTTGTTTTGTTGATTTTTCGATTATTAATATACAGATCTCAAACAAAGTACCAGATTGTCTTAACCAAGACTGATACAGTGTTCCCAATTGATGTGGCACGTCGTGCAATGCAAATTGAAGAGGTGCTTTGATGCATTGATGTTTACGTTTTGATTGAAATTAGCAACTTGCATTTGAGACTGACCAGTTTCTAAAATCCTTTTGTTTTTGCAGGGCCTCAAGGCAAATAGATCTGTAGTTCAACCTGTGGTATGAAGAAACAAATTTGTTTACATATTTGATGTACAGTGAATTATTGAGTAGGAGGCCTATGTACATGAATTTTGGTTTTATTTCAGATGATGGTGAGCTCAAAATCCGGAGCTGGAATCCGAAGTTTAAGAACTGTCCTCTCTAAGATCGCTAGGTTTGCCAAGATCTAATTGTGGCCAGGTGGTTATTTTGCATCTTTTCCATTAATTGTCTCCTGTAGTTCTTGAACTGTTAACTTGATGAAATTAAAAGCATTTTGGATTCTTTAGATGAGAACTGATGAAATTTCCCCCAAACCTGTAAACTGTGATTGCCAGGTATCATCTACTAATCAATGGCATCAGGAATGACTTCCAACTTGATAGATTTACCTTTTGACTAGTTTTATGTATGTCTTAAAATTTAACCTCAAACTCATTGTTTCTGGTAGTACTTTGGTGCTGCTTTAATTGGAATAAAGTTTCCTTGCAGGATGTGTCCTAGTGCAGATGCAACTACTTCACTGTTGGCAGGTGACCTGCCCTTGTCGTTGTTGTCAGCTTGAAGTTATTTAATCAAACAGGAATTGATATTATTATGTAGAGGTGTTGGTGGGTTGTCTCTCTTTCTGTAGCATCAGATGAAACTGTTTGAGGGATTTTTATGATTGTTTTTCTTTTTTTGTAAGATTTCCCAAAAGAAAAGCAAAATGAAGAAGTGTTGAAAACTTGTTACGTGATAAATTAGAACTGGTATTTGACAAGTGAAAGGTGATAGGACTAGGAGGGGGCCATTTTTGTGGAGGTGAATAATTTGTGTGCAGGCACCATGACCAAAAATGTCAGAGAAAAAAGAAATGGGTGCGTTTGTAAAGTATATTTTGCCAGCAAACTTATCCAAATTTTTCTACAAGTGTTTTGGGCCTTTTTCTTATAATATAGATGAGAAATTCACCAAAATAGTTCAAGTCAGAACTTGGAGATCCGACTTTCATAAAATTTTTCCCAGTCAAAGTCGTTTCCGTTGGACTTCCATTGCTCAAATAAAAAATGGAATAATATTACAAATGATACTCATAGTTTATCAAAGTTTCAAGATAATTTCTTAAAAGAGAAATTAATAAAATCAAAGCAATAATTATTTGTAGCTCTCATCATGTGTTTTTTTAAAAAAATATTTTACTGTATCTTTATAAGATATCTATCAACCCTTTGACCTTAATTAGTCTATTATTTCTTTCTAGACTTAATACATAATTTGATATTTGAGTTTGACACTTTTTATTAATGTAGTATTTGTATTTTTTTCTCATGTGGTACCTATATCTGACAAAAGTTACACATTTTGATATTTGAAGCTACTAGTGTTAATGTTTTAGTATTTAATTCGAGTTCTAGAGTTGATTTGTTGAAAAATCATAATTAGTTAATAATATTAGCAATTAACTTTTATCAAATTAACCTTAAAACTCAAATTAAATCACATCCTTTTGGTTGTATTCAACAAATTAAACAATTTTGCAATTAACGCTAAGCTTATTCTATTAACAAAATTATGAAATATTTAAACCTAATAATATTAACAATTAACTTTCATCAAATTAAGCACTAAAAAGTTAACATCGTTATCTTTGGATACCAAAATATAATTTTTTGTCAAATACAATTGCTAAATTAGACCAAAAAATAACATAAGTATCACATTAGAAAAAAGAGTGTTAAACTCAAGTACCAATTATATATTAAGCCATTTTTGTATGATAACCTAACTGATTAAAATGAAGGCTTAATTATACAATTGGCCCTTGAACTTGTCACCTTCTCCCACATTGGCCCTTAAACTTTTTTTAATCCCATATTGACCTCTAAACTTGTTAGATTTTTTTGTAATGACGTGACTTGCTTAGCCTATCAATGGTCGTCATATGTCATTGTTTTTTTTTTCTTATTTTTCATAAAGTAATATAAATTAACATCATTATTATTTGTTTATCATTCTATTAAATTCATTAAAAGTGATTAATAATTTCACTCACCTCTCTTAAATCATCAACTTCCTTTCCTAAAAACCATATGAAGGATTAAATGATTGTAATGACATTCCTTCAAAAAAGAACTTTTTGGCTCATCCCAAACAGAGCTATGGCAATATCCAATCGGTCCATTGCTAAAGTTCCACTTTTAGATGACACAATTAAAGGCTGCCTTGATCTCAAAGGCCGCCTTGCGCGCCGTTCAAACTCCGGTGGTAAGGGATCAACTTCTTTCACCATTGCCCTTGAAGTTTTTGAAAGGTTTGCTTATTAAGAATTACTTCAAACCTCACAACATACTTGATGGTGCTTCTGGGCTTGTCCACTGTTGTCACTGTCACACAAGTTAACTGTAACATTCTTCATCCATTCTAGACAACCGGTACAGATGAAAGATACCACCGAAACATGTATGAGTAAAAAAATTTAGATTTATTTAAGAATTTAAAATTTAAAATATTTTTAAAAAGTAATTAAAATATGTTTTAGACTAATTGAAAGTTTTAAAAATAATTTAAAATCATTTAGAGTTTATTTGGAGTTGATCGGAATCCAAAACTGGCTTTGGAAGGTCAAAATAACTTAAAATAATGCAATGCTAAAACAAGCGCGATGTTACGACGAGGAATATTTTGACATCGCGATATGACTCACTGAGTTAATGAGGTTGCGACAAGGTGAAGCACGAAGTCGCACTGTTACTTGCGACAAGGTGAAGCACGAAGTCGCACTGTTACAACTTCATGATTGCGACGTGCCTCATTGAGTTCACCCAAAAACATTTCAAATGTTTTTGCAAAGCCCCTTTTATTCATGGTATGCAGATAACCTATTTAAAGAACTCTTAATTTTATATAAAAATTATTACAAAACACTTTAAAATCACAACTAATGATCTCAAAAGTAGAGTATTCATGCATATCTTCGATTAACCAAAAGAAAAATAATATAATGAAATACCAATTAGAGCTTTCAAGTTCACATTCAAATAACATTTTCAACACAAAAAAAAAAAGAAATATGAAATTAACATATTTAAATGTAGACACCCTAGTACATGTCACAACTAAAAATGCCATTTTCATACTCTTGAATATCTCAATGAGAGTGTGATGTCCCACCTATGTCTCTATCTTTTGGTAGTCATCCATCGGATGCTCAAGATATAGCATCTCCCCAATTGGACTTGATAGACGTCATATTAGTCTTTCAATCAGTTTTCTCATTTCTGATTAGACTAAGGACATGTTTAGGCTCATCTACTAATACAAGCTGTCTTTTTGTATTATAATTTGACCACGTAGTACTGCTTAGTATTAATTAAACATTAGATAACCAGTGGGTCAATATTTGCTTCCATTTTGCTTTGTATGCAAAAACATCGAGGGTAATATACAAAGAGTATTAATGTAATTAATGAATATTATTATTAAACCAATTTGTTCAAAAAATAAAAGTAAACATAGACAAAAATACTACACTTAGGACATCAGATCCAACAGTGCAACCTAGTGGTTATATAATTAAAGGATAAAAACATAAAGTTTCCAAGTTGCTAAGATCTATTTATGGACTTAAGTAAGCATCCCACTCATGGAATCAAAAGTTTGATCAAGTGGTAAAGACTTGCCAATTTGAGCGAAACGTTGACAAACCTTGTGTTTCTAAATGTATGAAGGATGAGAATGTAGCAGTCTGTTTTCAGTAAAATCGAAATAGTAATTTCAGGACCATAAATTCGAGTTTAGAAGGAAATCATTTTAATATTATTTCATGATCTGCATTATGATAGGAATATCGTATGAAAAATTCGTAAAGAAATTTTACCGATTACATGTTTAATTGATAAAAGGACCAAATTGCATGAAATGCAAAAGTTGAGTTCTAGTAGCTATAAGTATCAAATAGTTATGGAATTCAAAATTTGAGGTCCTTATATGACAAATTGAACATTAAGAAGTGTTAGTAGATAAGTATGATGATTCATCCATGGAAAATTAAATAAAAAAGGACTAAATTGGAAAGATGAAATAATAAAAGATGATATTATAATTAAATAAGAAATATCATATTTTTATATCATCTTTCCCAAATTAAATACATGGAAACCCTAGTTATGGGTTTTGAACTCAAGAAAGCTATTTTGGCTTAATTAGGTATGTTTTCTTGTCCTATTTTTAGTAATTTTTATATTTCTAAGATCGTAATAGCTTAATCTAGCTATCTCGGGGATTAATTTGCAAAGTTATTAAAATATTAAAGTTTTTCTATGGATGAGTATGTATGAATTATGGAGTTTTATGGTAGAAAATGAAAGGTTATTGATAGATAAACAACTTTTGTAAAGAGAATTTAGATGAAATTATGATTTAGGGACTAAATTGAAAAGTTGTAAAATTCATGGAAAAATTCTAAATTTTATGTAATACATGGGCTGCTATTGTGACGTGTAAAAATCGGCTAGGCTTGGAATAAGGATTAAATTGCATGAATTTCATTTTCCGATCCTAGGGACGAAATTTGAATTAATTAAAAGTATAGAGGCGAAATGGTAATTTTACCTAAGACGTGAATTGGATTGAATTGAGTATGAATTGTATTAAAGTGATGTTAAATTCATTCATATAGATATGGATAGACCAGATACAGAGTTAGATCGAGGAAAATAAAAAGTGTCGGATTAGTAGATTTTGCATACACGAACAATTATCGAGGTAAGTTCGTGTAACTAAATTTTGTATATTTATATGTTTGAATTGAATGTTGTATATGTGAATGGTGTGAATGCCATATATATGAAATTGATCACATATCTGATAATGTCCAACAAATATAAAGTCATGTTTGAATAAATAAAATTCGATGGATACTGGGTTCCTGTATTGGCTGTGGTCCTGCATATGTTGCAGACACACCACAGCTTGAAAGAGCGTCCGGTTACTAGCCCTCTCGAGCTTCCCATTAATAGCTCTTCGGAGCATCCTGATCAGTTGTGATCCTGCATGTGTTGTGGACACACCGCAACTCTTATGAGCGTCCCGATATATGGCTCTTCGTGAGTTTCCTGATTAATGGCTCTCCGGAGCTTCCCAATATGGCTCACTTAAACTTCCCGATATATGACTATCCAGAGCTTTCTGATTAATGGCTCTTCGGAGCTACCCGTTATTAGCTCGCATGAGCTTCCTAATTATGACTTTTATGGGCTTTCCGTTATACAGCCTGGATAAGCTTCCCGTTACATGGCTCATATGAGCTTCCCGTTATATGGCTCGAGAAAGAGCTTACCGCTTATGTGCTCACATGAGCATTCCCGAATATGAAATTGACAGATTACAGATTTGTACACTTCGAGTGTACTACTTGGGTATCCATCGATATTATAAATGATTCAACGGACAAAATCTTGATATGAAAAATTAAATGAATTCAAAGTGAATCATTATCCATATATACATGAAGTATATAGAATTGATATATGAATGCAAGATATGGAAAGTTATGAACATGGAAACTTGATATTGTTGAACTCATACATGTTCTGTAACACCCCTTACCCGTATTCAATACCGAAATAGGGTACGAGGCATTACCAAAACACATGCACTTGTAAACGTATTTAACCGAGTTATAAAATTTCATTTAAATTAAAACTTTCAAAATAATTAACATGCTTCTATAACTTTTCACAGTATATCCTCAAAATGTTATAATCATAATAATTAGGGCTTACGAGACCCGATACATACTCATGCAATTCAATGCTTCATTTCCATTTCCCTCAATTCGTAATTTCTCATGCTCACGATTTAGATCATATCACTAGCAATTTCCATTTAATTCACGTACTATTCAATGACATCAAGTTCAACACTAATACGTATTTACCATTTAACTCAATGTTTATTGATTATACCATTCAATAACACATTTATGAAATTCTCAATTTTGCAACGAAAATATCATTTTAGCTTGAATAACAATATCGTCCTGATATAAATACACTACCACTTATCCATTTACTTTAATTCTTTTGGGCCCATTTGTCACTTACCATCCTTAATCAAATTAGGGAACGGTTACGGAAAATTGAGTACTTCACTTTCACTTTGCCATAGTATAACTATGGTCTTACATATGATCACTTATCACTTGTCCCTGATCAGATAAGTGTAGCTAGGCTACCACTTATCACTTTGTCACTTGATCAGATAAGAGTAGCTAAGGCTACCACTTATCACTTTCTCACTGGATCAGATAAGTGTAGCTAAGGCTAACACTTATCACTTTGTCACTTGATCAGATAAGTATAGCACTTATCACTTTTTCACTTGATCAGATAAGTGTAGCTAAAGCTACCACTTATCACTTCATCACTTGATCAGAAGTACTCAAATCCGGCGTTTCGCTCAATTTGATCATTTATTCATATATCAGGCTTACCAACATGTGTTAATTCATAAACCATTCATGACATTATTTCATGCCACATCATATATTGAATATACCATGCACACATACTATGAAACTTTATTTTCACACATGAGTTTAAACCATGACCAATAATGCACAAATATAAGTATAATTCATTTTTCATCGTTTATCAATTAAAATCAAGCATATGACCAATTATACACAAATCATTCATATATTTCCCAATTTTCCTCCTCCTCCTCTCCATTCCACATCCTTAATGTGTATAACACACTTAAACAACATTAGCTATAATTTCACTATTCACTCACATGTATATTCAAAACTGTTTATCCGAGTCAGAGTCACTAAATTATTTTTATTCGGAGCTACAGAGCTCCAAATTAAGATCCGTTAATTTTTACTGAAACTAGACTCACATATCTTCATATCATAAAATTTTCAGAATTTTTGGTTCAGCCAAATAGTACAGTTTATTCCTTAAAGTTTCCCCTGTTTCGCTGTCTGACAGTTCCGACCACTCTTCACTAAAAATTAATTATCTCATTGTAAAGAATTTGGATGATGTTTTCGTTTGTTTCTTATAAAAATAGACTCATTAAGGATTCTAACCATATAAATTATAACTCATAATAATTTTTTTACGATTTTTAATGATTTTACAAAGTCAGAACAGGGGAACCCAAATTCATTCTGACCTTGTCTCACAAAATCTATTATATCTCATGATTTACAATTCCATTGCTCACACCATTTCTTTTATAAGAAACTAGACTCAATAAGCTTTAGTTTCATATTATTCATCCTCTAATTCAATCTCTACAATTTTAGGTGATTTTTCAAAGTTACACTACTGCTGCTGTCCAAAACTGCTTTAGTGCAAAATGTTGATTTCCATTTTGCCCCAAATTTCATAGTTTATACAATTCGGTCCTTTCTCAATTAACCCCTCAATTAATCTAATTTTCTCAATTAATACTTTACCTAGACATTATAAGTTGTTACTCAACTATTGAAATCCAGAATTTCCACATATAACTCTATCTTCAAACTCTTTTACTATTAGGTCCCAAACATTCATTTTCTATCCAATTCTTTCAATAAAATCAGCATATGAACAATTTAAAGCTCTAATTTCATGATAAATCATCATATAATTCCAGCACATATTCATATCAACTTTCAACTTCTTTCATAAAATCAAAAACTAATGAATTTAACAAGTGGGCCTAGTTGTAAAAGTCATACAAATACAAAAATTTCAAGAAATAGTCAAGAATTGAACTTACTTGTAATAAAAATATGAAGAACCAACTTGAAGAAGCCCTTCCATGGTGTTTTAGCTGATGAGAATTCAGAAAAATGAAGAGAAATCTAGATAATTCCTCTTTGGTCCTAACTTTATTAAGCAAAATTTGCAATATTCCAATTTTGCCCTTAATTCTTCTCACTTTCTTGCTGATTTCATGCCTTTGCCGTCCAGCCCAAATAGACCTTGGGTCTATTTGCCTTTTAAGCCCTCTTCCTTTTATCATTTAAGCTATTTAATCATTTCCCAAAATTTTGCATTTGTTACAATTTAGTCCTTTTTGCTCAATTAATTATCGGAACTTTAAAATTTCTTAACGAAAATTTAATACTAACTTTTTAACACTCCATAAATATTTATAAAAATATTTATGGCTTGGTTTAAAATCCCCGAGGTCTTGATACCTCATTTCGATTCTAATTATTTTAATATTTATTTCTAGTGCACTATTCACTATTTCAAAAATTTTCCTAACTTCACATTTAACTTATACTTACTAAATTAATAATATTTTCTACCCATTTTCGAATTTAGTGATCTCGAATCACCGTTCCGACACCTCTGAAAATTCAGGCCATTACATTTTTTTTTCTCGTCGGATTTGTGGTCACGAAACCACTGTTCCGACTAGGCCTAAAATCGGGCTATTACATGTTCCTTGACATTTATATGAAATATGTGTCTAACATGGTTGATGAGGATATGTGCTAGGGCCTTTAGCCATCTTGCTTAAGTATGCTTTATATGCTTACCTTAATTGTGATTAAATGGTAAGTTAAATTTCATGTTATACGAATTTACTAAGCATTAAATGCTTACTTTGTTTTATTTCCTCTGTTTTATAGTAATTTGGAAGCTCAGGTTGGAAGCTGGTCAGAGCAACATCACTCTATCCCTCGGCTCATTTCGATATAATTATTAAATTACGTTTGGTTATAATGGCATGTATAGGTTGAATTAGGCCATTAATGGCATGTATGTGATTTTGGTTGTAACTAGCCATTGGAATGGCTTATGATAGATATGATTTGAAGAGTATATAAGAGTTTATACATGGTTAATATGTGTTTGAAATGGATGAGTGATAGAAATCATATGGATAAATTGATGAATAGATGAAATGGCATATTTAGTACAAAGATGTTTTTATATGTATTAGATTAAATTGATAAAATTGAAGACTTGGTCATATGTATTAATATGTCATATATGATACTTGGTATTGGCTTGATTTGGATGTATTATATTGGCTTGAAAATATGTTTAAGTGTTTATATAGGTGGATGTCAAAATTTGGGTGAGAAATATGACTTGGAAATGACATTATTTCGTCCACACAGGCAGAGACACGGGCATGTGTCTCAGCCGTGTGTGACACGCGGCCTAGCACATGGGCGTGTGTTTTGGCCGTGTGTCCCTTGTATCTTAAAAATTTCAAAATAGAATGCTTAAATTTGATCACATGGCCTGGCACACGGGCGTGTGGTTTGGTCATGTGACCCCTGCACTTATTTAATGAAAATTATTATGTTCACACGGCCTAGCACATGGGCGTGTGACTTGGCCATGTGATCTAAGTCAGAAAGTTACACGGGCACGGACACGGACTAGGACACGGCCGTGTGCCCTATTTCGAATGCCCACACGGCTTGTGACACGGGCGTGTGTTCCCTACACCTTAAAAAAATTTGAGATTTTGCGAAAAATTCTCTGAGTATTCGGTTTAGTCCTGACTTGTTTCTAATGCATATTTAAGGGCTCGAGCGCTAATTTAAGGGACAATATGATTGAATATGAACCATTTCTGGTATGAATGCTAAATGTTATGAATTAGTTGTATTTGATTTGTAAGTTTTGATAATGCTCTGTAACCTTGTTTCGGCGACGGATATGGGTTAAGAGTGTTACAGGAAAGGTGATAGTTCTCATTCTATATGTCGATGATATTCTACTAATAGCAAATGATGTAAGGGCATTATCATTGATAAAATTATGTTTAACTCGACAATTTAACATGAAAGACTTGGACGAGGCTAATTATGTTTTAGGAATTCAAATCTATACGAATCGAAAGAACAAAATGATATGTGCACAACCTTTTGCATCAGGTTTTCATATTTCTTTAGACGATTGTCCTAAGACGGGGAAGAAAGAGAGCATATGAGAAATGTTCTATATCCATCAGTAATAGCAAACCTTATGTATGTCATGTCATGCACATGCCTAGATATATGTTTTGCAGTAGGATTAGTGAGTCGATATCAGACGAATCCTGGACCTAGACATTGGCAAACAGTTAAACATATACTCAAGTATTTACGAACAACAAGGGATTATATGCTTGTATATCTTAGAGGGGACCTAACACCACTTAGATATATGAGTTCTGACTTCCAAATGTGTAGGCATTCAAGGAAATCGACATCAGACTGTGTTTTTGTCCTAGTTGGCGAAGCCATAATGTGGAGAAGTGTCAAGTAGACTTGTACTATGACTCTACTAAGAGGGCCAAATATCATTACTTTAGAAGCTACAAAAGAAGCAACCTGGTTTCAAAAGTTCTTAATAAATCTTAAGGTCATTCCTAATATGGCAAAAATTATCACACTAAATTGCGATAAAAGTGTGACAATAACTAATACTAAGGAAATAAGAAATCATAAAAAGATGGAACAAAATTTTCACAAATATCATGTTATTGAAGAGGTGATAATTGTTGGAATAGTAGATATAGTTAAAATTGCATCTAAGGACAACATTGTGGATCCATTTATCAAGACTCTGGTGGCTAGGGGTTTTTAGAAACATGTAGAAGGTATGTGTATGTGAAGTATGACTAGACTAATACACTTTACTAAGACAAGTGAGAGATTGTTAGGATATTTTGCCTTTAATGTAGTGATTTCGTCATTCTACTTATAATTTTGAACTGATTGAATCAATAAAATTCCATAATTAGTTTATTATATCTTTGTATAATTTTCCTCAATGGTTCTTTTACATAAAAAACAAAATGAATAAAAAAATATTAGGTCATTGATTACCTAATGGTTTAATTAATATTAAGTGTCTCATATGAAGGAATTATGATGTGAGAATACAACTTATATTAGTAGTTAATTTAAGTTTTCCTTAGTCCATAGAATCAAAATGAGCAATTGATTCATGGGGACTATTATGTTGTTTATAAGTCTAATTGGAGAGACACCTTGTCATAGACATCGGAGCATGTGACTCCTAGAAATAGAGACATATGTGCGATTGTTTGGATTGACAATGCATCGGACTGGAGCTAAGTAAAATTTATCATGATCCATTTATGTGTTTAGTCACTTGTGATTTTTATGGTGTGACTTACTTCAGTCTTGAGTAAGTGACTTATGTATGACATGACTTCACTTATATCCTGGGGCTTATCCAAGGGGGTAGGTAAGGGTCATAGCCTCCTTAAAATTGGAAAACTACAATTATAGCTCATTATAGATGATCAAATCATAAATTAATATAGGAAAAATTATAATTTAGCCCCCAAAAAAGAAAAAAGAAACTATTTAGTTCTTTCAAAAATAATTGGGTTGAACAAATAATTTAATTAGATTAATTATTTTTATTTAATTAATATTTTAGGAATAGTAAATTGATCATTGGATTGGATAACTATATGAGTTTATTTTAATTTATTTTTGAAACTTGATTGCTCGTATACTTGTACCTAATACATAAAAGGCTCAGAGAGCTCAACAACTGAACAAGTGGGCTGCTTACCCTTCTTGGAGTTCTAGTAGAACTCCAGTTTTTCTATTAACATAGTATTTTTCTCTTCTTCCTATTATAGTAAAATTCTTGTGATATTTTCCCTATATATAGGGAGTAGAGGCCACCAAAATACATAAGGAAAATATATGAGGATACTCGGCCGGATTTTATTGAAATTTTTATTTAGGTTATTTCCTTGAAATCAAATAAATTCTATTTTTCCTAAGTATTTGTAGTTCAAATTTGTAAAATTATAAACGTATAATCCTTGGCAATTATAATTCATATTTGTGAAATTGAATTTTCCAATTTTGAATTTCCCTATAGAAAGTATCGGAAAGTCTCGGCTTTTATCATGTGTTCGATTGTTAAACAGAGCCAACTCTTTAAGTATTTGAGGGTTTCAAAATAATAGAGATCATTTTGCTGAAAGTCAGAAAGATTTAAAAGTTAGACCTAGGATTCAACAATCTCTTTAGCTCGATAACATAAGTACTAAATTTGGTAAAATTTATTATTATAGATATCACAAACAAGGTTCTGTTTTATAAAAAAAATTTAAAATTTCGCTGTACAACTAAAACTATTTTTTATATCCTATTTTCCAACATCGTTAACTTTCAATTCTGGTCTTTTAATTTTTAGATTATGCTCAATTTTGATATTTAATATTTATAATTTAAAAGTTGGCATAATTTGATACCTCAGCATTTATAATGTACTTAGATGGTATACTTTATTCTAATTAAAATTCTAAAGTGAATTTTAAGAATTGTTAACCTTGTTAAAATTCTTTATTAAATTTTGGTCCATAATTGAAAAAACTTTCATTCAAAACAATTTCGTTCTAACTTTTGTTAAATTCTCTTTTAAATTTTAGTTTGCACTTGTTCAAAATAATTTTGTTCTATCTTCTGTTGGAATAAGGAACGGGATATTAAACTTTGTAACAAGGTAAAACAAGAAGCAACATAAGGAGAGAAATGAACATAATATATTTGTTAACGCAGTTCGAATTCACCAATCCTACATTTTTTGAGTCTCGTTCAGAGAATGATATTTATTTAAATTCGCCTGGTATAATTATTGGCTAAAACCCATATTACCCTTACACCGACGAATATTTGTTGCCTCAATATTGAACTAAAATTGTTACAAATCACTTTCTCAAAAATACCTTACAATACAATTAATAAAACTCTTTAAAAAAATATATATAAAAAAAGAGTTTCACAAAATAACTCAATAAAATAGCAAAATATAACAGCTAAAGGCGCTCACAAAAGTGACCCCAATATTGCTATTAAGCTGTCCATAGGCCATGAATAGCAAGGTCTCTAGCCATAAAATAAGACTTTATCTCTTAATTTAAAGGCTAAAATTATGTGCACAAATTCTCTAATAGAGAATCTCATTATCTCATCATTATCAGATTTTACAGTTGTCTCAAATCACTTAAGAGATATGGATAATGATAGCCTCTTTAAGTATTTCAAACTTTTCTACTTCTTCTCCAACGTAGTTGAATGGATGAGGATAATTAATTCATATTCTAGCATGAAATTCTCTTCATAATTCTGTATTATTGATAATGTCAACTTGAATGAACTTTGATTGAAACAAGCATCCAATCTAAAATATATCTAAACAACTCATGAGTCAACAAGAGGTAGCTGCATGTTCCAAGACTTGTTTGAGCAAAACACGGAGCATTCAAATGTTCCAACAATAACAAAGTTATTTTTTGATCATGTGGTCATTAATGATTTTTTTTTAAATTCTAGTCTGTTAAATGTTAGATCAATAAATTTAGTAGATAAATTTTAATGATGTTAACGATTAACTTTAAAAATATAAATTTAAAAAATAAAAGAAATAAAATCTTAAAAAAAAAGTATGAAAAATAATTGAATGACTAAAAAAACTTAAAAACACATTTGTGGTGCAAGTGTTTTTACCTAATGATGTTGATATGATGTTGAATTGGAGAATTTAGACATAATGTTGTTAGCATGGGTTCAAAATCTTAGAGATAGATTTTATGGGTAGGGTCGGGTCCATATAAAGTATTTAGATTAAATTTTTAAGTTTAAGTTTGGTTCAGTCCTGCTCGAAAAATAGGTTTACTTTTTTACCTAAGCTCGACCTAATTTAAGAAAGGTAAATCCGAGCTCGATTCTACTCACCCATATTTGATTTTTTTAGATTAATTTTTTATTTAAAATTTTTAAATATATATAATTCATTAAATGCAATAAAAACTACTAAAATAATTTTTTCTAATACATTAAAAAAACATCTAAAAAGTATTTATATTAAAAAACACTACCATAAATATAATAAATGTTTTATTATATTAAATATAACTTTTAAATTTTATATTTTGAGTTGGATTATTTAGTTTGGTAAGTTTTTTTTAAGTTTTGAGTAATAAGTTTAATTATTATTGGGTCACTGATTTAATATAAACATATATAATTAATATGATAAATTTTTATAATATAATATATTTAGGCTGAGTCGAGTTTAGGTAAAAAAATTTTACCCAAGACGTGACTCATATAAAAAACGAGCCTTAAATTTTATCCATATCTAAATCTCGGGCCTCGTATTTTTTTCAAATCCACCCAATTTTTAAGCGGGCCGATCTAAATGGGTGATGTAGCTTATGAGATCTAGAGTTAGATGAGACATAATAATCTCTCTTACGTTAATCAATATTCGATCCTCACTTTATGTATAATAACTTCAAAACTTGTTATCAACATCCAACTCTTGATTGAAGCTAAAGAACACGGGGAGTAATCATTAAGTTAATATTCACCGTCAAAGTAGTTTAGAAATTAAAGCTAGAGAGACAAAAGAGGAGGGAGACTTGGAAAAAAAAATGTGCCCGCTGAGGCTGATCCTCATATTCCTGTCGGCAACACTCGCCGGATTTTTCCTCCTTAGAAACATCAAATCCCAGCCCCAAACCAACGATGACGATCATACCCGCTCCAACAACAATAACTCCCACTCTGCTTTCTCCAAGGTTTCTACTTCTTCTTCTTCTTCTTCTTCTTCTTCTTCCCCCGCTTGTAATTAACAGTCAATGCTTCAATTTGTTGGACTAGGTTTGGGCAGCTATAGAATCAGGATTCTGGGCATCTCTTGACATGGCAAGTGGTCGTTACTTGTGGAGGCATCTGGTTTCCTCTAACTCCAAGCCTTCCTCTTGATTCTGCAAAAAAAACCATTCTTTGGTGTGTCCCTGCTGTTTCCCATTCGTCTACTACTGTTGTACATATCTCCTGGATCTTTTGGATGCATTGTGGGAATTGAACTTCTTCTCTACTTATACTGTTTGTTAAGAGATTTCTTTGTCTGCTTTGCTTTGGAACTTGTCCTTTTTCTTCTCATTATACCCTACTCTGTCAGTTGTAAGTTGTCAAATTTCTTCATTTCCTTGAATATTTGCTCCTCCTACACAGATTTCGTGTCAACCTCTAGGTATCTAATGTCTAAGGATGGGTTTGGATGGGCAATTGAGTGCGGTGCGTGCATTTAACTTACTTTTTATCTTAGTTTGGATGGGTAATTGAGTGCGGTGCGTGCATTTAACTTACTTTTTATCTTAGTTTGGATGGGTAATTGAGTGCGGTGCGTGCATTTAGCTTACTTTTTGTCTTACGCTACAATATCGCTACAGTATCTAATCTTACCGCCGCCGCCACCGCTGATTTTATATTAGACGCAAATAAACGCACCGCCCATCCAAACTATCCTAAATAAACTATGAACAAAGACCTTATTATGACTTTGTTCTTGGACTTAGTTTCTCAAAACACCATCCAATTGGTTCATAAATGAGTCAATCTTAATGCTTTTATCAAAGGGGTCGGAACTCAGAACTTCCTAGGTTTAACTGCTCTTTTCAAACTTATAACCTGTATCTTGGTTAACCGTAAATTACTGGGGTTGTAGGATTGACGAGTTTTATATATAATTGAAAGCTATTGGAAACATGTATTTCACTTTTCTATGCATCTTGTTGTTTGTGGAAATATAGTCAAAGCCCAAGAAATCTTGAATTGTTGCTCTGAATAAGCACCTTGTTGTTTCTGAACTATATATGTGCATATATCAGGTTTAGGTGGTTGCCGACTTGCAGTTTGTTACTGACACCATGTATGTAACTACGCATTGCGGTATCTTGTAACTTCCCCTTTACAATGTTCCTATATGGTTGGTGTTGATGTTACAAAGTACTCTTCCTCTTGATCAAGGATCTCGCTAAGGAGATTGCATTACTGTCTGTCTGTACCTTTTTTCTTTGAATGGTTGCCATTTTTTCTTTCATAATATTCATGACCGTTTCTATACATTTTATAAAACTGCCCCTCCCATCCCTTCCTTTCTTTTCTTTCTTCAACCTTTGGTTTCACTAAATTAGATTGGTTTAACTAATAATGATCCTCAATAATTTCAATGACTTGTATTTATTCACTTCTAGATACTAATAAGAGAAACTTTCTGTGAATTCTGTGCCGCAATGCATGAAAATGATGGATGCCAAGAATAAATAATATATTGTCTTTGTTATGAGCATACTAACTTGTGGAGCATATATGAAAGTAATGGCAGATGATGCAGTGAAATAAGGCATGATAAGAACTGCGGGTTTCAATTATCTTGTGCCATACTTATGGTTGTGGATATTGGATGCTACCTTTGAAAATTACATAAACAAAGTAGATAGTTGTAGCTGTGAAAATTCTACTTTGCTTCTGTGGATTCATGCTTATGCATGTTCAACTCATTGGTTGCTGTTGGAACGAGGATTGAAGTAGAGACGTTTGGAAGTGGCATTGTGAATTGTGATTCAACTTATATGTATTAGCTATGGGCATTGTGACAATGAGGATCTGACTTTGGGCAGGACTCTTGACACATCTAAGCATTGTCCCTTATGTGAGTTGCCTTCCGGTTCTGCCAAGAGCCCAAGCAGGTTCATAGAGTGACTCTACTAAGAACCTGAGTGCTTGAAGAGGTTGACTGAAGAGGCGACGAGTTCACAAAGCGGGAGCAACTCAACAGGCGAATCATGTGCGTTGTGTGTGGTTGGACTCGAACATGTGCCTTATAGCATATAGGGCACTTATGGGTGAGAATCCTAGGCACTCGTGCTCTAAGAATTCATCGTCTTTTCAAACCACCTCTTCAAGCACTTAGGCTTTCGATAGAGTTATTCTGTGAACTTGTTTGGACTCTTAATAGAGTCGAGAAACAAAATCCCCATGGAGAGCAATACCTGATGTATTTGAGGGGCTGACCCAGGGTTCAGTCCTTAACAAAAGGGGACTGTAGAGTGATCTAAAAGGAGGCAAGAACATTCGTAACTTTAAATCCTTACAAATCTTAGTTTATTCAGGAAATAAATTAGTTGTTAACATCTTCTCAGTGCTACTATTACTAGTATTGACAATGAAGGTGACATTTTAAAATTAAAAAAGTACTCACTTAAATCCACATATATATATGGTTGTGAATGTCCTAAAACAGCAAAGCAAAGCAAAAGGCTGAAAGGCAAAAGGCAAAAGACATGTGAGTGGTGATTGGATTAGCCACATTTATATGGGGATTGGGGACAACACTATCAATCACTTACCATATTTGCCTTTTTGAACTTGAAAACGTGAAGCCGAACACATCCTAATGATCAGATTTCATCAAGCCCTCTTACGATCTTTGAATTAAAAGCAATTACTTTTGTGGTCTGCTTGGCCACCTATTGGTACTACTTGAACCACACATCCTACCTAAATATCTCAAATCATGAATAAAGCAGTATTATGATCTACCTTCAACAACGTTAGCTCAGACATTCTCTTTATTACAAATGGAACTAAAACAGGCGCCGCCTGTGATTCAAAGGTGGTTGATCTGCTGGTTACACTTATGTTTCAGATAAGTTATCTTTTTTGGCTTGACTACGATTCTCAGTTTCAAACAAGAATATGAACGACACACTCAAAATCTCAAATGCTGGCAACATTAATGCCAATTCATTCATCTAATAACGCAATTTTTAAATATGCTAAGCAGAGATTAAGGGAGGTGGGACTTGTACAAGTAGGGTGATGGGGAATGGTTTGCCAGACGACAGTAATTTTTACTGAAACAAGATTAATACAATCATAGGAAGAACAAAACAAATGTTCGAATACATAGTATGGCAATGTACAAACATAAGGTATCTTAAGAAATGATCAGTTTGAATACTTGTCAAAGCTGCTGCTGGAAGTAGAGCTAGACTCATTCTGTTGCTGATGCAGCTGCTGCTGTTCCTCATATTGCAGCTGCTGCTGTTCCTCATATTGCAGCTCCTGCTGTTGTTGATCACCTTGCCAAACCCAAACAATATCTTGGAGAGCAGGTCTCATTTCCTCTTTTAGTATCTGCTGATATTCCAAAGTGTCTCCATTAGATTTCTTAATCTCCACCAGATGAAAAGTCTGAGTCACTTCAAAAATCTCCGCATCAATCGACAGGATCCCCTTTCTACCCTCCTTTAGCCTTTCCATTTTCAGCACACCTGCATCCTTCTTTTTCACCTTAAGTCTCAAATGTCTAGCAGCTTCTTCCAGCTTAGAGATGATGACTGAGGCAGGTTGTCTGGACGAAAACCTCGTTTCTCTCTTTTCAGAAACTCCGTCAAACAATCCTGACAGATCAAATCCACAGATTAGATCAAAAGCATTTAGACTTGGAAGTTGAACTGATTCTTGTTTAGTCTCAGCACTGTCATTGCTATTCCCACAAGGGGCGGAGGGACCCATGTTCGGAGAAGCTTGCTCATTTTCCTTTTCCAATTTTTTCTGTTCGACATTCAATCCTTTTTTAAACCAAGCACTTCCCCTGATCTTAGACATTGAAATCCTAGAAGTGGGGTTTGGATCCAACATCTTACACACTAGCCTGCGTGCTTCTAAAGGGAACCAGCTAGGAAATCTGAACTCCGCTTTGCCAATTTTCCTATACAACTCCATCAAGTTTGAATCATGAAATGGGAGATAACCTGCCAATAACACGTATAACACCACTCCACAAGACCAAACATCAGCTGCTACTCCATCGTAACCTTTTCTGTTGATCACTTCAGGAGCAACATATGCAGGAGTACCGCAAGTAGTATGAAGCAGGCCATCTTGGCGCTTTGATTCTGCTAGCGCACTTAACCCAAAGTCAGAGACCTTTAGATTCTCATTCTCATCCAACAGAATGTTCTCGGGCTTTATATCGCGGTGAAAAACACCCCTACTATGGCAAAAATCCACTGCATTGATCAGCTGAATAAAATACTTTCTTGCAACATCAACCTTTAGTCTTCCATTAGCAACTTTGTTAAAGAGCTCTCCACCTTTGCAGTATTCCATAATAAAGAAAATCTTGCTTTTGGTGGCCATTACCTCATAAAGCTGCACGATATTAGGATGCCTAGCAATTCTCATCACTGAAATCTCTCGCTTGATCTGATTAATCATACCAACCCTCATGACCTTGTCTTTGTCTATCACTTTAATGGCCACACTCATGTTGTTTTGTATACACCTTGCATAATATACTTTTGCAAAGGTACCTTGGCCAAGTAACCGACCAATTTCATACCTTTGTGTTAATACACTTGGTTTATTTTCCATTCCGAACTAAACTAATATATAGAAATATCAACTAACCCTGGCAAGCACAACTTATGTAATTTACACAGCAGGTAGCTCTGGTATTATAATGAGCTCAACCGTCTCCGCAAAGTTCACGCAATACCAGAAAAGGTGCTCTCGCAGCACTTATATGCCAATTCTGCTTCTGTGCATGGAGAGTTAGTGATGGTTCGCCAATAACTCCAAATCCAGAATCATCAAAGATGAAAAAGGATCGAAAAACCGTAAGCTCATCAACTTCAAAAATGGAATTTTGAACGATGAGGCACATCTTCCAGCATTCCCAGGCTTTTTACCCTCTCTTTGGAAACCAACTTGAGAACGCTGAAAGGATTTACCAGAGGAAATCCGAAGGACCCTCAATCAAAATTTTAACAAATACTGGTCAGAATTTGAAGTTGATTCGAAACCTGCAAAGAGAATAATTATACACCTTCAATATCTTAACTTCGAATACATAAACCAAAAAATAAAAACACGGATGGCCGCAGAGAAGTTCATCATTTCCAGCTATTGCCCACAAATTAATTCAGTTCAATTAGAATACAAGATTGCAAGATATTCAATATTCATTGTGCAAAAATTTTAAAAAAAGGGGCAACATTTAACCCAAAAGGTAAATTTTTTCATTCAAGATGAACGAAATAACAAGTCGATCAATATCCCACCATCAAAGCATAAATCAAATGGCAATAAGGAGACTCAAAGAAGGCAGATTCAATAACAAATCCCTCATAATAAAGAAATACCTTCTTTTTTCTGGGTTTTGGAGGACGAATACTGATCCCAATCCTTGAGATTATTATGTTGAAGCTGTTTTTTGACAGGAATAAGAATAATCAGAGCTTTGTTTAATTATAAGGGTTTTGTATTTTTTAAAAAGTTTAAATATGCCTATAGTCCCTGTGCTTTTGAAAATTAGGAATTTAATCTCTATACTTATATTTCTAGTAATTTAGTCTAATTATTTTTTTGGTTTTAAAATTCAAGCCTAATGGTTAATTACAACATTTTTTTAATTACATGGCTACTAAGTGAGTAGTTTTTTTTAGAGGTGAACAAAACTTGATTCGATTCGAAAAACTAAAAATAAAATTGAATTTCAAGTTAATCGAATCGAGTTATTCGAGTCAATTCGAATAAGTAATTCAAGTTTTGAGTTCAAATCGAGTTGAATTTTACAATTTGAATAACTCAAATAATTTGAATAACAGATTGGTGTAAATAACTTTTTGGACCTTGTCAAGTTTGAAAATAAGCAAATTGGTCACTCTCAACAAAAATTATAATATAATTCAAATTAATTTTAAAAAATTCAAAATATTTTTTAAAATTCAAAATATTTATAAAAATTTCAAAAAATATATATATAAAGAAAGTTAAAAAATTAATTTTTTTTCTAGAACAATAATTTTTGAGATTAAATAAGTTAATTAATGATTCAAATTTATCATGCAAAATTTATTATTATTATTTTACTTTGAATTTTTTTCAAATATTTATGGTTTCAAAGTTATGTGCTCTAATATGGAATTAGTTATTTTGTAACAAGGTTTTAATTTGACATGTTTAATTTTTTAATTTAACTCAAACAATTTCACTCGATTCAAAAAAAATTCTAAATTGAGTTAGGATGATAAAATAAAACTCATCAACTCAATTAACTTGAAAATTTTTCACTTGTTTCGATTCGATCGAACGCTCACCCCTAGTTATTTTAGTAACAGCAAAAGAT
Source organism: Gossypium hirsutum (assembly GCF_007990345.1). NCBI lineage: Eukaryota > Viridiplantae > Streptophyta > Magnoliopsida > Malvales > Malvaceae > Gossypium > Gossypium hirsutum. Next base: position 50,729,174 of record NC_053439.1, on the reverse strand, counting down.
TTAACAAACAAAATAGTCTTAACAGTTGGACTTGAATTTTAAAATCTGAAAAGGAGAGGAGTAAATTTCTAGAAATACAAGTACATGAACTAAATTTCTAATTTACGAAAAGTACAGAGACTATAGGCAAAATTTAACCTTTTTAGATTGGGAAAAATACTAGGGGGAGATCAGATATGGTGTGAGCAGGAACATATTAAAAAAATGGTGAGATCCCAGTGTGTCGAAATCAGATCCAGAAAAAATAAACTCTTTATTATTATTATTAATTTGGAATAAAAATTAAAAAGTGATCCAGAAATTTCTGATTATCCGAAAGGAAATGATAACCGGACAGGCTTTATCTCTAATACGAGGGACCACTGATATTTTGGAATTGCCTCACCATTCATTTTACTTTATTTACTAATTTTGATTTTTATAACTTCAAAGCATTCGAGGGAGGTATTTTTGTATTTTAATTACTATTTTAATCTTTTTTATTTTATTTTTAGGGTAAAAATAGAAAATAAAAAAATAAAAAAGAGTAGAGAAAAAAGATAAAAATATTTTTTTATCAATTTTTTTCTTTTTTTTATTTTCATTGAATTTATTTATAAGAATTTACTCAACTTGTGTTAGTATATGAACCAAATTTGTACATAACTTCCAATGCTTTCGCCTTTCTTTGATAATTCTTATTTATTTAATTTTTAAAAAATAATGATTTAGAGAGTTATAATTAGGTGAATTGAGTTTTAATCTGATTGGTATTGACATTGTTGTCAAATGCAATAGAATACGACTTTAGACGTGCTGAAACGTGTTTATCCTCCTATTTAAAGTTTAAGAGAAGTTATGAATAATCTAAATTATATAAAAAAAAGATAGCTATACTTAGTGGCGGAACCAGGAAATTTTTTTAGGACGAAATTAAATTGTATGTTTTAACGATAGCGAGAATGTAATTTTATCATTTTAATAGTCTATATCTTTATAACTCTTATTTTTACTCAATAGAACATTTAAAAAAAAGATTGAGTTTATTTGAATATAATTGAATTATTCAAATTTTGCTTAATTTCCACTCCCTCGACTATTTCTAAAGCACTAAAAAGGACAAGTTGAATATTTAGATTTAGGGCAGTAGTAGAAATTGCAAAGTTTTAGATTTGAAAATTATGATTTTCACATTTATAATTTTTTATTTTTTAAAAAATTAAAATATTTGAAATTCAAGTTGAATAATTTGAAGTATTTTGGTGCATTTTAATTGTCCAAGTGTGTTTCAACTAATACTGATTTGTAATTATGCATATGGACCCGTATTAGTTGATAACATATTATTTTAAACCTAACTTTTAATTTTTTTTATAGTTACATTTAAAATTAAACTATAATTTTGAAATTATGTTATTGAATCTAATTAATGATTTTAAAACTTATATTTACATATAAATATATTTATATAAATGTAATTGAGAAATATTTGTATGTATATATAACATATAATTTATCAATAAATTACAAATTATATAATAAATATATATGTGAAAAACTTAAAATGGTACACCAAAACCGGACAGCAATGCTGATATGTATCAATATCAAGGTAAAACCAGTACTTTCATCGACATGGTTAATACCTTATTTTGAACATAGAGTGAATAAAGAGAGAGATAATTTTTTTTATGAATATTAGATTTTAAAAATTTCAAGTTTCAAAATGAATTTTAAAATTCAAAATTGATCTTTTATGAAATTGAGCTTGGATTTGCTCAAATCCAAATTCATTTTTTTATTGAACATACAAACAAAGAATTTGGGTTTGAAAACTTAAATCCAAATTTTTTAACCTACATGTTGTTTTCCAAACAAGCCAAATTAAATTCACATGTTTTCATAGTTCAATTCGGACGAGAATCAGATATGATTAATACCAATACATTCAAAATTTTTTACAATGTTTCATTGGGTAACTTACTAGATAAATGTGGAAATTGAACACTATGTAATATGCTAAATGATCAAAGGTAGCAAAGTGGAGGGTTTAGTAACAAATTGAGTATACATAATTGTTTGAGTTGGGATTAAATCATATTTAGATGATATGAAATATTATGCTTTTACTTGATATGTTACATGGTTGAATTTGAATCAAACTTACATTGATGTGATTATGCTTTGATGTATTAGGTAAATTTGATTATATACATTAGTTTAACCTATGTACTTGTTATATGAGGTAAGTTAACTGTTTATATACATATGAGCTTACTAAGCATTTCGTAATGCTTACCTTGATGCTTTTCTTTAATCTGTAGATTTTGACTTGTAGAATGTGTCAATCTGATCCTCAAGGAGCTCACACTATCCATCTCTTGTTTCAGTAGACTTTTGATCACTTGTACCCAGTTATATGTGGCATGTACTTAGGAGTGTCTAGTTGTTGAAATGTTAAACATGTTTTGAGACAGTTGATTTTGAACACTTATGGTAATATTAATTTGCTCATGTTCACTGTTTTGATATATTGCTATGCATATATGGATGGGCAATTATAATGAATTAGGTATGCTTGAATTAACTTGTTGTATGAAATGAATAAGTGATATGAAATGGTATAAATAGGTGGAATGACTTGTATTGATTCATGTATCCTTATTGTGAATTGGTGCCAAATGTGACATATTGGTTTTGTGGTTGATTAGATGATTATATGTTATGTTTTGGCATGGAATTGGTATGTTTTGAACAAGTTTAAATGATGTCAAATGTATTTTTTGACCTATTTGGATGGTTGGTTTGAAGCAAGTACCAAATGGCCAAATTTTACCAAAAACAAGTTTAACACCCCATATTTGGTCTAGTCACCGGACCCAAGCTACATGATGTCACAACAGTAAACAAAAACTTTCATATACAAATTACTCAATAATATTCTACAATTCAATATTAATAAGTTAAGTCTACATTAAACATGCATTATAAACAAAATCGAGTCTCATTTGGGGTTATGCAAGCCCTTAAACAAGCTCGAAACTAAACTGGGACTAATTTGAAACATTTATAAAATATTGGGTAAAAAGGAAAAATAGGGTCATACAGCCGTGTGACAGGGCTAAGGCCATGTGGTGCAGTATAACACAGCCGTGTCCCCAACCTGTAACAAACTAATGCTGTAACACTCAGTTTTGGCGGGTTCTAAGTTTGGCGAGTTAATCGAAAGTAATTTAAGGGGTGTAGTACTATCTGCCCAATTGATACTTTTGGCCTATAGATCAGGCACATAGTAGACGTTAGAATATTGTAAGGATTGTTCCTAACATGTGTTGAGTCGTTAAGAAGAGGAGATGAGTAAGATTATTAAGGATTTTTGGGTATCTTGGGTTGTTGCCAAAGGTATTGTGCGTCAAGTTTGTTTGGTTACAGTGCTAGTTATATTCTAATGAGGTGGTTAGGAATGAAATAAAGGGGTGAACTAAATATATAAAAATGTTGGATTCTCGTGTACGTTTCTCCACAGTTGTAAACCATTTATAAGGCAGCTTGGAAAGATTGTAACACGTGTCAAGTTCCACTATGAGAATATGAGTTTTAAATATACATATATTAATTTGGGTTTGAAGAGAAGAGGGTTTTTCTTCTTTTTTCTATTCAAAGTGCTATCGTTGATTTGCCTTGGAGCTGAGAATAGATCTCTCTTGTTAAACTGAAACTAAAGATCTAGGTTCATGAAGAAGGTTGTTTCATATCTTGGGTATCATAGTCTTGCATGTTAACTTTTGAAAGACTAAGTTTGTTTTATGTGTGAACAGTAAGATGAAGAAGTAAGGCTTTGTATGAAGGTTATTTAGGATTTAGATGAAGGTAAAAGTTAAATGAATGAGCTTTAATGGTGTTCCTATGTCTTATAAGCAGTGGTTGCTGAAGTCCTGACGAGTGTTTGAATTTGGAGATCAAGTCGTTGTCTGTGGTTGTTAGGTGAGTCTCTATGTTGACTCTTGCATGTACACTGTTCATACAAAGAGATTTGTAGGATACTAACTGAAATATGAAATTGGAATCATGAAAGGCATGGTATGTTATGTATATGGCTATATGAGTAATTACCAAAGCATATCTGTGAATGCATGATTGTTTGTCGAGAATAGTATGTATATCTGATATTAAAATTGATAGGTTCGAGTATATGTTGAATGGTGTATAAATAGTGTTATGCTGAAGTATGGTTATGTATGTATGCTTGGAATGTATATAATAAGTGCATGAAGGGTTTACAAAGTAAGTCTAAGACGTTAGTGCATGAAAAGTTTATAAAGTGAATCTGTGTTTGTTTTTCATCGAGCTGTCAAAAGGTGTCTGTCAGGACTTTAAACATGAACTCTAAAATGGAAAGCCTATGGCCATGGATCTTTTTAAAAGTAACTAAAGGATGGTTATTACCCAATAGGGTTCCCCACATATGCCTAGGACGATGATGGGCAAACCTCACGTAATGTGAGTTTAGGAAAATCCATATCGTAAACATGCCATGAAAGAAAAGCCTTTGTGGCGAATCATGAAAGGACCACCTTAGTGGAATGCTTTATCTGATAACTGGTATGATGTATTTTGCTAAGTCTATGTGGCGTGAATTGTCAGGAATATCTGGTAAGCCATGAATCTAAATATCTGTCTCGATGGTAAAATATGAGTAAGTTCTAGTAGTTCTGTAACAAGTATAACTAAGATAAGGTATTGATATACTCTAGAATAAGATTTAAATGAATTCTTAAAGGTTATCCATGAAAAAGAGATGTTTACTTATATGACAAGAAGGGTGTCTGTTATGATGATCTGTAAGTATGAAAAGTAAAGGGGTATCGTATCTTCTTCAAAAGCTATTCTGAATCTGAGTCAATGCTAAAATAAGTTATGAGATTCTGATATAGCATAATATGGAGTCCATCTGGATTTTATTCGCAGTGAATTATCAATATAGGTATGTGAACAAAAATGAATCAGGGTATGTCTGAGTAAGAACCAATAGTATGAAAAACTGTGTAGGTATTTGGCATATGTATGTATCTGCCTAACATAATGTCAATAAGAAATTATTTGAAAGAAGAGTATGAGTTAAGTTATGGATTCTTGGAGGTGGATTCTAAGGGTATATTCTGTTACGAAAGTATTATGGGGCAAGAGAATCATGTAACAATGAAAAGGGTCCTCCAGTTAATTAAGTATGAAAGATTAAATATAACAGGGATATTATAATTGGCGTATACGAGAATGATAAGATAATATGTCATCAGCTATAGTAAAAGATGCAAAGCAGAAGTTGACTAATGGAAAGTCCTAGAATATTACGGGGGATGAAAGGTGTATGCTTTTTGTTGATCCGATCAACACATTTCGGAAGTCCAAAATCTACAGAAAAGTAGTAACATGAGTAAATATATAAAATACTCAGTAAACTCATATAATATAAACAAATAACTTACCTTAATCATTTAACAGTTACATGAATCAATATGAAACAAGTTCACCTATCATGACATTCAAAACAATATCAACCAAATGAGATTTAAGCCAATCTACATATATAATTTAAAATGGTAAAATACCAACTTCAACTCAAAATATATCATGAATCCATTTTCCAATTTATCACTTTGCTCACTTCTATCATTCAAATTGCATCATATATCTTTATCATAATCATTCATATCATATTCATCCTTTTTGCCAACACCAATTTCAAAATTTTATATTTTCATCTTTTATTCTGACCTAATGAATCTTCGTAAAAGAACTCCATAAACAGGTTAAAGTAATAGTGTCTGGTTACCCATTAGGGTTAAACATACATGACAAATAGCCTAGCCAGGGCTTAATATTTCTGTATTCTCGAGTCCACAACATATGTAGGAGCTCGGAACCTAAATATGTATTCTCGAGTCCGCAACATATGCAGGAGTTTGGAACCTATTCTTGCATTCTCGAGTCCACAACATATGCAAAAGCTTGGAAGCTAGGAAGCTAGGAAAAACTCATAACCTCATATATGAGACTTTTAATATTTTCATTGGGATTTAACCTCACATTATACCATTTCGCAACAATCCATTTCAATTTGATTCAATTTTCAATTTAGGTACTAATTTGTAGCCAATTCAAATGGATAATAAAACATTAATGAAAATACATATAAAAATCAACAACAATTTAAACATATTTATACCGTCTGAACTTACCTGATAAAACTGTAGCACTTTGGATACCAGGGACTATTTGATGTGATCCGGCCCGATTGATTGAGTCGGGTTCACTTAAGATGCCCGATCGTCAACGAGAAGCTCGTTCAAATTTGTAGATAGATGGAGTTTGAATGTTTTATAAGCGGAAGGTAGGCAAAATGGGTTCAAAGGATGGGTTTTGATTTGATGAAAGATAGGTTCGGTTTAACAAAGAATTAAGTTACAAAGATGATAAATAGATGGAAATGGATAAAGAACTCAAACTTTAAGAATGATTCAATACTAAAAAGTATTGCCCCGAGTCTTATATTGCTTAAGGTGAATTTTGATGAAGGATAGAAGCGGACCGTGACCCGTTACCTATATGGAGGTAAGAACCAAAGGTATAGGAAGATGGTTGAACGCCACACCGATTCGGTGATAAATTCAATGGAGTTCGGATTGACACCACTAGCAAGCTAGATAAGTCGCTTCGAGACTCGAACGAAAGAAGAGAGGAGGTAACCTCACAAGAACAAAAGTTCTATTAAGTTTAATTGATCAAATTCTGTAACCTTTTTACAAAGAGAAAAGAACTATTTATAGATTACATTAGATAGCCAAATAGACTAAGTAAATTCGGCTTTAATTGAATTAAACTAATCTAGAAATGTATCTTTAAAGGCTATGTCCAAATTCAGCTGAATGGTACTTCAATGGGCAGCTTCATGGCTAAGGAAATGAACTTGAAGGCTTGGTGAATGTATGGGAGAGCAATGGACATGTCTAGGTTCGGCCAAGGTGTGAATGGACACTCCAAGAGATGCCTTTTGGCCGAATAGGTACTTAGAAGATCAATGGATAGCAACCGATGCATGTAAGTGAACATTCATGCATTCTTCCATTCATTGTATTAAATCATTCATGCATCATCCTTACGTTCATTGAACCAGCCCATTCATGAATCATCTTTAATTGTGTTCCCACATCATGCATTGTAACTAGACGTTCATGCACCTAGCTTGAATGAATCTCCACATTCGGCTGTACCTACATGAAACATGAACAAATTAATTAAAATAGATATATTAATTAACACATAAATTTAAAATAGACAAAAATAAAGTCTTAAGCTAAACATATTAAATTCGGCTAAGACAACTTTAAAAACATGAAATAAATCAAAACATAATTATGAGCTGTAATAACTTAAACTAAGTTAATAAAATACTTTAATTATTCAACCAATAAAATAAATGAGCTGAATTGTAGCTAAATTGAGCTCGATTGAGTTGAAATGAGCTCAATTGAGCTGGTCGGAGTTGAAACGAGCTAGAAAAGCTAAAATGGAGCTGAAATTAGCTTGCACTAAGGTGCATGGTTTCTTCAAGGAGTTGGATCGAGCTTCCTCATCTTCAACAAGCTGATTCTCCTTCTAAAACTTGAACAACAAAGCTGAAACAACTTCATGAAATCGCTTGGACCTAGCTCGGGTCATTGGTCCCTTTGGAAGCTCGAGGGAATCAAGACGAGGACTTGATGGGGCTTGGGGCGTGGTCACATCACTATTCGACAGTTTTTCCCTTTTTCGCCTAAGTCAACAACTTGATCTATATATTAGTTAAGATTTGAAATATCAATACAAATCTCATAATAACACTAAAATTCATGCTTATAATCTTTTAATTTTATTTTACATAATTTTTCTAAACTTTTACATTTTATTCAATTTAGTCCGTAAAATCGAAACAAGTATAACTTTCACAAATGAGATTCATTTTTCATTCCAATTTCAATTATTTCCTTCTACAGCCCTCAAAAATCCAAATTTATAGAAATTTAAATTTAATTTTGACATATTCACAATTTAGTCCCTAAATACAGAATTAGCAACATTTACTTTATCAAATAGTCCTTAAACATTTCTTAGCTTCCAAATCTACCATTTTCTATCAATAAAATCTAATATTCATCAATGAAAAGTTTTAAAACCTTTAAAAATTTTGAAAACGGAGATACGAGTTCACTGGACCTAATTGCAACGATATCAAAAATAAAAAAAATACAAAAAATGGACCTCAAAAGTACTTAAATGCATCGTTGAAAGCTTGGCCGAAGCTCTCTAATCTCAAAAATGGTGTTCTTAGGTTGGAAGAGAAGAAAATGAAAGAAGTTGATTTTTTCAATTAACTTTAACATTTTATTATTTTATTATAAGTCAATTTAACATAATATAATTAAGAAAAACGTGAGCACTAACCATACAAACATTTAAAAGATGTGAAATTGCTACATTAGGCCTTAATTAATTTTTAATTAAGTCATTTAACCATTATAAATCAATAGCGATAAGGTTTTACGGTTTTTATGATGAGTTATTTTTCTTTAATTAACTATCAAATCACCAAAATTACCAAATCAAACTTCAATCCACTTATAACACAACTCCGTAACTATTTAATAAAAATATTATTAAATATTTACAAGCTCAATTTATAAAAACTAGGTCCCGATACCTCATTTTTCAAAACCATTAACTTTCATTACACACCACTTGTACTTTACTAACTAACCAATTAATAAAATCTATCCAATAAAAATTCACCATAATATTATATTTAACTCATAGATTAATTAGTTGTGTACAATTTTGGTGGACAAGTTAATTAAATTTATTTACTCATAGATTCTCGTGCACTAAATTGTCATAAATTTAACGGAATTAGAATTGAGTAGAAAAAATAATTTCAGTAGAAAATTAATTAAATTCATTTAAATAAATAACATTTTTGGAAATAAAAAATAATTATTGGGTTGGAAAAATTATATAAGTTGATTTAAAGATAACACGTATAGTTGTACCCAATAAAAAAAAGACATGAGTAGGGGCCCATCTATATTGTAGTGGGCAGCAACCTTGATCCTGAAGACTAGGTGTAGTTGACCCTAGGTATTCCCAAAAGGGAATATTTGTATTTTTTATTAAAATAATATTATTCATTTTACCATTGTTTAACCAGAACTCTTGTATTTTGCTCTATATTAAGGGACATAGTACAAGCCATAAACACACAATATTGAGTGTCAATACTTTGTCAGAAAATTGTTGAAATTTATTCTAAGTTAAATTCTATTTACTTAAGAGCCCAATCTATCAATTTTTGTTACTAGAAGAGATAATTAATTTTCCCACTAAAAAATTAATAAAATTTTCATTCTGTGCAATCGGTTCATGAAATTACTTCATTGGAAGCCATTACCTTCTTGGTATTCTTGATCAACACAAGTTTCGATCATTCACCATATTCTCTAGAATTTGAAGCTTTCACAAAAGCAATAGGACCTTTGATAAACAACCTTTCCCTTGTCTACATAACCAATCCATCTTTTGTCTGGATTTCTCTTCTCTATAGCAATGATTTAATCAAGTTTGTTATTGTTGGAATTGAACTTGTCAAGCATAAGCTTGGTTGCAACAAGTTCCTTCTGGATCTTTACAAGACTGTCCACCTCTTTAGTAAGAAGTAGTTCTTTAGCTTCGATCTGCTTAACTAGTATGGTATTCTCCTTTTTCAAATGATCATTTTCCTTCAAAATTTGACACTCACATCACATACCTGCTCCAGTTTTCGAAGCATGATCATGTAAGTCTTCAAAAAATCGTCATTAGAACCACCATCAGAATCATCATCTGAATCAACCTCTGATCCTTTCACAGTACTGGCTATAAAGGCCACAAAGTTGTTGAGATGGTCTTCATTTGAATTTGAGTTGCTAGATGTCTTTTTGTAATGCCCTAATTTAATTAACTTTGTTCATGTGAATTTTATCACAAATGAGTATTTGCTTCAGTGATTAATTGATTTGAAGGTGTGTTTGAGGTATTGGGTTCAAGTCCCATTTATGGAAAATTCTGTTATTTTTTACCCTAGCCTTATCCCTGTTGTGTGGGCTTATGTTATATTTTTGGTGAACTCATATTAGAATGAGCTTGCTGGTTTAAGTGGTAAGATGTTAACTTGTTTCAAGGTCTTGTGTTCAAACCTTTGTGTGGGTGAAGGATGATATTTTTGCTTCTGAGAGTGTGTGTCGATTCTGTATTAGTAGTGGGTATTGTTGGGATTCTGGTTAGTGGGAGGTGGTTAGTAGTGGGATGCTAAATTGTCTCCTAAAATCCCTCCACTAATATTTTTCTTAATTTTTTTAAAAATTCTTTCTCAATATTCCACTTTATTTTTGACGTTATTTTTTTTCTTTTCTCTTTCACTGTTATTGACTTCTTTCTTACTGTTATTGACTTCTCTCTTTCAAAATTCCTTTCCAACACTTAATTGTGAAATCTTACTTTTTGTTTCGTTAATTCCTTTGGTGGTAGTTCCTGGTGTAAGGTAGGTTAAACTTTATTCTTCTTGTGCTTTTTGTGTGTTTTATTCAATATGGCGTGAAAGAGGAATGGGAATTTGATTCTGTGTGTGTGTCTTGGCTAGGTGTGGATCAAGAATCATTGAATTTTCCTCCGGTGACCTAATTTCGTTGGTAGGCTACTGCTTGGTTTGAAGGTAAGGGGTTAAATTGTGATGTTGGGTTGATTGTATCGATTGGGTGTTGATTTTGGTAATGGTTTAAAGGACTAATTGGTGAATTAATGGTCAATTTTAGGTTCTGGTTATCTTGTGGGAGCATTCGCGACAAAAACGAACCAAGTATGTAACGAAAACACGAGAAAATGAAGTTCAATAGAAGTCGAAAAAGTGGCCTGTCGACGCCAAATGGGCGCGTGCCTAGCCGTGTGGTCAGCCGTGTGACGGGTGAGTGTGTGGCCGCGTGGGTCACACGACCTAGGCCGATTTGGGCGTGTGGACCCATATGGGCATGTGGGCCTAAAATTCAGTATTTTCCCTAGGGTCACACAAGTCGTTCCGATCGACTGTCGGCTTTCCGTAGGGTCAGTAAGGGTAAAACAAACCCTAATGCATGAGATCTGCTATTCTGATAGACTGATTTGAATATTAAGAAAACCGATATGTATGATTTGACTGTTTTGTATAAATATGTATGATATCTGTATATGAGCATGCGGGACATGTAAATTCTGTTATATATCTTTATCTGTTATCTGTATCTGTATATGGGATGTGATTTGTATATGTGGAGGAAGTGTTCTATGAGGCGACATTTTGCCGATATACTGGCAGTATGGCTGCAATCTATTCTAATAAGTGTTGTATAGACACTATATGGTGTGTAATGATGGGTGGGTGTTTTATACCCCACGTGGTGTGATGAGATAGTTGGAGTTGGTGTGTAGAGGACGGGGGTAGGACTTTGCATATCTGCGTGATTATGATATGATCTGATTCTGTTAAGGACTTATGTCCACTTCTGATCTATTATGTTGGAAATCTAAATTATATGCATGTATGTTTCGTTAAGTTATACACTGAGTTTTTGAAAACTCACTTCTGTTGTTTGTTCTGTTTAGGTAATCCTTAGGCATAGGCGGGTCGGTGCGACGGAGGCTCAGTGGTGACCACTAGTCTGCGAACTATTTTTAATTAACAGTTTTATTTAAATTTCTGGCTTTTTTTAGAGTTTTGTAATTTTAGAACTCTCCGAACTTTTGGATTTCTTTGGTTTTGTTGATGGTTTTGGTTTTGGTTATATTTTTTGCAACACACATCAAATCATTTTTTTGGAAATAATGGTTCACACAAATAAACGTTTTGGAAAATACTATATTATTTTTCAAAATATAACGACTTTTAAGATTTCCGCTGTAAATTTCTAGAAGAATAAACTATTAATGGTTTCAATAATGAATATGATAAGAAATATGTTTTATAAAATATGGACTCTTTTTAGCAATGAACTATACGAGGTTTTTAACGTAATAAAATTATATTCGAAACCCTTCTTAGTAACATTCCCAGATTCGACCATAACGTCTAGGTCTGGTTCGAGATGTTACACTCTTCATCACTCCAAGTTATGCATAACGATTTCTTCTTCTTTAGAGTGTTAGCACACTCAGACTAAATGTGATCATATCCATGAAACTCATAGCACTGAACACTTCCCTTCTTATCTTTTACAAATTCTTCCTTGATGATCACATATTGGATTTATTTTTGGGTACATTCGTGATAGACTCAAATTTCTTTTTCCTCATTGATTGCTTTTTAAAAGCCTTGTTGAAGTTTTGTGTGAGTAACACGATTTACTTCCAAATTTCTTCAATCGTAGTATTATGGGAAGTTGGCACTTCCTCTCCCATTTGGAGAGCAAAATTTCTCTTATCCTTTGTCTTGTTGTGTTTGGCTTCATCAAAATCAATTTCGAAAGTTTGTTAAGAACCAAGGAGTTCATCGATTGCCAACCTCTCAAGGTTTTTAGTCTTCTCTATAACAGTGACCTTAATAAAGAATCTTTCATGAAGAGATCTTAGTAGTTTCCTGATAAGCTTGGCATTGAAATATTTTCACCCAAAACAAATGTCTGATTTGACAGATCATAGAGTTTTGCATAGAATTCTCCTGTTGTCTTTGTTCTTGCATCATCAAGGTTTCAAATTTGGAGCCCAACCTCTACATTTTAGATTGCTTGACAGTGTTAGTTCCTTTATGGCCAGCATGTGGAACATCCCAAGCTATTTTAGAAATGACACACTTTGCAATTCTCTTGAACTCTTGTAGATCTACACTACAGAAGATGGCGAACAATGCTTTGGAGTTGTCATTGGCAAGTCATTCTTCTTCAGTTGTCCATTTTACTTTGAGCTTAGCTACTCATCCATCTTTAATGTCAATCATAGGAGTCTCCTATCCTATAAGAATTGAATGCCAAGCCTCATCATCAATGGATTTGATGTAGGTTTTCATATGTGTGTTCCACTAGGCATAATGACCAATCTTCAACATTAGAGGACGAGTGATTGATCCTACCATAACTTGTAGTTAGCAACACCAGGAATCTCCACCAGCTAGGGGTGAGCATTCGATCGAATCGAATCGAATCGAATCGAAATTTTTTGAGTTAATCAAGTTTTCGAATCTCATTTTATCATCCTAACTTTATTTGAAGTTTTCTCGAATCGAGTCGAGTGAGATGGAATTCGAATCGAATTGAATCGAATATATTTGTTCGAGTTAAATTTTAAAAAATAATTTTGGGTCCTTGTAACCATTGTCACCCATCGTAATAAAATTTGTTCACCTTAATCAAATTTTTTATTAACTTTCATCACCTCATAATTTATTTATTAAATTTTTATATACTGGTTAGCTTCTTTTCTTGCTTAGTTGTTTCAATTATCTTCAGATTCTTATCACTATGTATTTTAGAATTAAATAATATATTAAATGTAAAAATATAATTTTTTAATAAAAGTTATTTTAAAAATAAAATGTGAAATTGATACCAATATAAAATTTTAACACGAATATTTTATGGCATAATTAATAATTCAATTTTAATATAAATATTCAATATGACTAAACAATTCAATAATATAAATAATATAAAATGTGAAATTTAATTTAATAATATAAATAGTAGATATAAATAAAATTATTACTATTTATGTTTAGTGATTTTTTTTTGGATAATTTTGATTTTTTATTTGAGAGTAAAGGGTGAGAAGTAAAAGTTTAGGGGGGAAAAATAAAAAGTTTTGGGAAATAAAAATTTGAGGGAAAGTAAATAGGGGGAGTAAAATTTTGGAGGGAAAATATTTAAAAAAAAATTGGAGGGGGGAGGGTTTGGGGTAGATGGGAGGTGGGCTGGGAAGGGAATAAAAGTTTTAGGGGAAAAGTGGGAGGAAGTAAAAATTGTGGGGGAAAATAAAAGGTTTTGAGGGTTTTTGGGAGTAAAATTTTGAGAAAAAGTAAATGAGAGAGTAAAATTTTGGTGGGAAATGAATTTTGGGTAGATTGGGGGGTTGGTAGGGGAGGGGAGTAAAAGTTTTGGGGGAAAAGTGGGAAGGAGTAAAAGTTTTGAGGGAAAAGTAAAAAGGTTTGGGAGTTTAGGGTAAAAATGTAAAATATTATAGTTTGATATTCGAATTATTCGAATTATTCGAGTTATTCCAATTCGAAAACTCAACTCGATTCGAACTCGAAATTCAAAAAAAAATTCGAGTTGATTCGAATAACTCGATTAGCTCGAATAACTCGATTCGTTTAACTCGAAATTTGAATTTTTTTTCGATTTTTTCGAGTCGAATCGAGTTTTGCTCACCCCTACCACTAGCTATGTTATGTAGGAGGCTCTTATATCAATTATTGACCTGAAACAATTGCTAAGTCTACAAGAAACAAATAATAAGTACAAGTGATTGTGGAAGTGGGCACTTCTGTAAAAATTGCGACAAGCACAATGAAAACATGAACAACAAAGTTATTTATGCAGTTTGGTTTCCCTATGTTTGTGGAGCCTAGCTCAGTGAGATGAATTCACTATCTTTGAAACAAATACAACCAGTGATCCTAGTGTTAACACATCTAGTGAAGAATCATCACTCTTGTATTTCAAAGATTAGATCTCTCACTACTAAAATTTCTCCCTTAGAACTTAGCCTGTAAAATCAACCATACTCACAAATGCATTCCCTTAGAACTTAGCCTGTAAAATCAACCATACTCACAAATGCATTCTTACAAGTAACATTCCTATATGAAAAGATAAGTGCTCTAAAAAAGTAAATACATCTATCTATCAATATATCAATCTATACAAGTCTCTCAATTATATAAGATTTTTTTAGACTTGCTAACATAATTAAGATCAATCAGAATCCCTTCTAAGCAACAACTATATTAGCTAAATACAATTTAATATTCAATTACCAAAGTAAAATGAATTGTTAGCGGATAAGTCTTCAATTTTCAATCCGATTCAACTTCCTTGATCTAAGGGATTTGGTATAGTCAATCCGACCCGCTCTTCTAGTTATGTTTCTCTAAGCGAATTGATCTTCATGAATGAGCTTGAATCATTCTACAATATCAATACAGTCCAAAGTTTCGATTCAATAGTTTATCAATCTTCTCAATATGGAAAGCTATTATCTTGTCATAGTGGTGAATGAAATGGTCACTTTCATTAGCACATTTTAGCAACTTCAAATATTTCAACAGCAATCCATTATGTGATTATACCCCTTTAGATTGTATTTAGTTGTTTAGGCTGCACTTTGCCTTGATTTATTTCCGGTGTATGGTGGCCTACTGGCCTTTGATGAATGAAATGATAATCAATGTTTATCAAAAATAATAATAAAATGAAAATAACTATTTCTTTTTTTACACTGTTGGGTACAATATATTTTTCATTCAAGTAATCTGTTTTTGTAATGAGGATTAATTAGCTAAAAGATGAAGTAAAGGCAGTTGACTCTGTTCATTGAAGAGCTTGGAAATCCCTGCTCATACCGCTACGCATAAACACACCATCGTTTTCATAACAATTTCCAACTAACTACTGAATACAATAAAAAGTTGAACCTCATGATGGATTGCCATAGTTAAAGATTATTGTACAAGCTGAGTCCATTAACTGCAGCAATTGATGATATCTATCTCCTTTGATTACAATTTCCAGGCTAGATGAGTACTACTCCCAGTCCCAATTCAGTTTGCCAGATAGTCTTGAAATTTAAGGACAGTGATCGCCCTCACTGTGCTACACCACATTGTTCATTTACAAATGAATAACGAGCTAGTAAAAGCTTCAGATGGATCTTTATGTTGATTAGGTGTATGGTAATCATAACATATTGTTCTTTTGTAGCAATTAATTACCCCTAGAACCCTTGCCTTTCCTAGCTTAGCTTAGCATACATTTTGGATGCCATTCTTAATTTGCTCTTCTTATTGACTTTCCTCCGTTGGTATGGCACATGCTTATTACTGAATACACCATTAATGGGAGAAGTGCTACTTCATTTTTACTTTTTGTTTAAGGACTATCCTAAGTATCCTATGCAATGCCTCCTTGGAATATTATGATGGATAATGGTATTCTGTCCGATGGAATTTAAGGAAATGGAGAACTCTAAAATGTCATTATATACATTAATGGAATATAAATAAGCAGATCATGCTTCGCTTCTTGTCTCAACATATATAACATACATGGCCAAAAATACCAATGAAAGGGGGGAAAGCATATGCAAAATTCATACCTCCGATCTATTCTATTCAAGAGAACATGATGCAATGGTAATTAATGTAGAATGTGCATCCCGCACATGAGATGATTAGTGATCCATAATTCCATATTATTTATTTTTGGGTTTAGTCAACAATAATGAATAATGGCAAGGGTAGGCAGTTTTAATGTCGTCTTTTTATCATCTTAATATGCATTCACTAATCTGTGGCCTCACATCACCTTTTTTCCAATCTGTTGTTTTATTTTTTTTTGGTTGGGTTGAGATGTAATGATCTGAGTCATTTCCTTATTATAAAATTGAAATGTAGAACTTGTCAACTTCACAATTATTAAAATAATAATCCCACGATATTCATCATAAACCATGTAGAATACCAGTTCCTACTCAGCCATATATAGCTCTACTTCACTCGTTTCTCCTTCATTCATCTACACAAATCAAAAGTGGCCAAAAATGCAAACAGGCAGCTCTTATTTCTTCACCAGACGTTCAAGCAGAGGGGTGGTGTCTTGTGAAGATTACCATGAGGGAGCAACGGTGGCAATTCCATTCAATTGGGAGTCAGAACCTGGCACGCCTAAAGTCAAGTCTTGTGAAATCCCCCGCCTCCCTCCTCTAACGCCCCCACCTTCCTACTTTTATGCCACTCCCAAAAGAACATCTGTTAAACAGCACTCGAAGCCTAAACTTCTTAATACCATCTTCCCTAAGCGTCTCAGGAGAAAACCTCGTGTGCAACTTTCTCCTGCTGCTTCTTCTTCATCATCATCCTCGTCGGCTTCTTCATCGCGTTCATCGTCACCGTGGCCAAGAGCGTATTCCTTGCCATCATCTCCAATAAGTGCATCTAACTTATATGCAGGTAATGAGTTACCAAGGGGAGAACTATTCTCCGGTTCAAGGGCGGCTGACAAGGAAGACCATGAATACGAATACTCCGTTTCAACTCCATGTTTTGGTTGTGGTGGTGGAACAGGTCCTATGTCTCGAGGTTTTTGTTCAACAATGCTCAAGGCATTGCTTAGGAACCGATAAGTTATCATGTTCCATGGTACTATCCCAACTATATATATTTCTATGGAGTTTTGGGTTGTTATGTATGGTTAAAAAGTGTAGCCCGCTGTGTTACAGAATCGAAGCCGTTTTCGTTAGTAATTCAAATAGATCCTAATGATGAATTAGTGGTTGGAAAAAAAGCGAAATGTTATCTAAATCTTCTTCTTTCGCCTACTTGCGCTTTGCAATTGCCTTTTCTCCTTGTGTTGTTGTACATAGGATATTTCAATTAGCACACTGGTTCCTTGGTTTTATTTGGATAAAATATAGTATAATGCAATGAATCTATTGACCACTGATTGGAAATAACACAAAGGAAATGTAAATTTAAAAACACAGAAAGGATTTATTCTTTAGTTTAAGGACATAAAAAACCCTAGTCCTTTCTTTCATGTCTAGGTTAGTCCAAGTGAGATCTTGGTGATTGTCAAGCAGCTCTGGATCTCCAAATTTAGAAATTCGTTCAGAGCCATTGGTATAGAGAAAATGGCAGCATTGTTTATTCTACATTATAAACGGCGGAACATGTATTGTATCTCACAAACAAATATTGTCACATTATACTTTCGGAAAATCTAAAAAAAGAAATAGTCCTTAAAAATTATAAAACATACACTGAAAAGAGAAAATAGATGGTTCAAGACAGATTAACTTTTTCCACGAATAACCAACGCATTGGGTAGGTCTGAGTGTGCAATATCCATGGTATACACTATAAACTAAAGTGGTGGCTTTATTGAGCATTAATTGGAATTTCAAATATCTACCATGTGAACGCACATGGCAGGCATCAGATGCCTCCGCCATCTTTGGGCCGTCTTTGAGCTTCACTGATTGTTACTATTTCATATATTATATGGGGCTCATGCTCTTGTTGTAATTTAATTATGGTAGCTCCAGTTTCTTTATTAGTTAGAAGGTTATGACCTAGGAGAATTGATAAACGTATATGGCATTTTCAGCTGGAGAAGAGATTCTTTTTCTAATCCCAAACCCAATTGTAAGTATTTTTTAATCACACGACTTTGTCGGCAGCTTCAAATTTCGAATACGAGGGGAACAACTTTTGACTTTATTTTTTCAGTAACCATAATATGACAATAACATTTTACATAACATCTAATGCATATAATAAGGCAATAACTTATTGGTTATTACTAGTGATAATTAATATATATATCACGTCCTTTTTGCATCCCAAATCCATTAGCCTATCAATATCATAAATAGGCAGTCGAAGTGGACTTAGGGGTTAAAACGAGTAATTGAGAGAAGATGCATCACCCAATTACTTGTTCATCGTATGCAAAGATTTGCTAGGGCCGGGGCAACAAAGCTGTATATAGTGTAATATATGTTAATATATAGGGTCGGGGATTCAAACACTGATGATGATGAAATACTAGGAGTAATTGCTTTTAGCCGATTGGCTCGGAGGCTTATTTATTAATTGTTATGAAATAAGGTAGACATTGAGACGTTACCTACATTTGTATTTGTAGTATCATGGAACGTTAGCATGCACGATTATATTTCTATACGAATTGACATCATAGATTTAATTTCTTAATAAGCTCTTTGGATATCCACCGATGATGGTGTTCCACTGCGAAGGATGCAATTACATTAAGCATTGTCTGGTGGCTCTCATGGCTGGTTCGTCGAGAGTGTAATTTAACCTTTGCTCCTCTACTATTTAAAGATCATATCGATGTTGTAATTATTCCGATGTTTTCTGTGGGATCCGATCATTGGCCTCATTTGGAGGCGCCTTTCTTCGGCCAATTACAATGGCCATTTTACTAAACCTTGGTCCTCTCTCCCCTCTTCCTCCGCGGCGGCAGCGGCGATAGTGTTTAACTCACTAAAGTTTTTAAGTGACTATGCGGGTCAAAGCCTTGGGCTTTGATATATATATTTGTTTGGGCTTTGCCTTACCTTGTAGTACTGGTTATAAAGTATTTTATACCATTCGATTCTAGTAGGGGTAGATCCGAGCGTAGGTAGAGGCTCTGATCACCCCTTGATTCATATGATAAAATTGTACCTTTGTTTTGAAGAAAAGGACTAGGCTTTTATTACTCAGATTAAAACCAAACGTCAAAACAAACCAGAAGTCCAAAACCGGGCCCAAAAGAAAAAACAAAACCCAAAAATCTAAAACAGCAAAAGAAAACTAAGCCAGCCTATCCTCTCGAGAAGTGTGTACCCGTCCCATCCCCTCATCTTTCAATTCAAAACCAACGGTTTCATTTCCCACAGAAAACTTTCCATTTTCCATCCCTGTTACAGACCATCATTTCTCTCAAAAACACATTTCTAAGCTTTCTTTATCCCAGGGATCGAAGAGCTTTTACCATCTTCCTCCTCAATCGGGCTCTAATCCATTCTTCTTCCATTATCCTTACAACGAATCTCGGGACCTTCTCTTCCAGGTAAAACTCTTCACCATTTCTCAAACTTTCAGTAGCTATTACATGAGCAAGTTGATTAGCCGAGCGTCTTGCATGTTTGATTCGTAGAGACCGAAAACTGTTGATATTTCGTTTTATATTCCGGGTATAAGCACTTATTTCTGATTTGTCTTGTGAATCTGAGTTGGATTTCTTTATAACTGATAAAGAGTCTCCTTCTATAATCATATCTGTGAAACCCAAATCTAACCCCGTTTGTACTGCCCATAAACGGGCAAGAGCTTCCGCTGCAAAAGCCGCCCCAACATTTGCATGTATGACCGATCTAGAGGCAACCACCTTCCCCAGGGCGTTTTTGGCCACTATCCCCGACCTCGACCTAGAATGTGCCCAATCAAAATCCGCATCGAAGTTTATTTTAATACAAACCCCCGAAGGAGGTTCCAGTTTCGCGCTAATAACTCCCCTGGTAAGCCCTCGTTCTTCGATACCTTCTAGTTCTTTAATGTAACTTTGAATGAAATTGGCTACCTCTCTGCCCGATTTTGCGGAGTTCTCATGCACACGCTTATTCCTTTCAATCCACAAGGCCCAAAGGGCACAACAAAAAACCCTCCGTTAAAGAACAGAACTTACACTGAATACCCAGGTAAGCCATTCAAACGTTTCCTGAGTTGTATTTGACATTATCCACGAGTACCCTACTAATTTCCAAACATCCTTTGAAGCAGGGCAACTTCGAAAAACATGGTCCGTCATTTCAACCCCTCCCCCGCATATTGGGCATATCGCATTCGCCTCTAGTCGCTTGTAATACATATTAGATAAAGTAGGGATAAAATTTTTCGATATTCGCCATATTGTAATTTTGATTTTAGAAGGAAGATTTAGGTTCCGTAGCTTCCTATAGAATCCTTTAGATGTGGTCTCTAATTAATTGAAAGTAGTATGTAGGGGTGAGCAAAACTCGATTCGATTTGAAAAAATCAAAAAAAAATTCGAATTTTGAGTTAAACGAATCGAATTATTCGAGTTAATCGAGTTATTCGAATCAACTCAATTTTTTTTTTGAATTTCGAGTTCAAATCGATTTGAGTTTTCGAATTCGAATAACTCGAATAATTCGAATATCAAACTATAATATTTTATATTTTTATCCTAAACTCCCAAATTTTTTTATTTTTCCTTCAAAACTTTTACTTCTTCTCACTTTCTCCCTAAGACTTTTACTCCCCTCCCCTCTCAACCCCTCAATCTATCCAAAATCTATTTCCTGCCAAAATTTTATTCTTCCATTTATTTTTTCTCAAAATTTTACTCCCCAAAACCCTCCAAACCTTTTATTTTCTCCCAAAATTTTTACTCACTCTCACTTTTCTCCTAAAACTTTTATTCTCTTCCCATCTCATTTCTCATCTACCTCAAACTCTCCTCCCTTCAATTTTTTTTAAATATTTTCCCTCTAAAATTTTACTTTCCCTATTTACTTTCCCTCAAATTTTTATTCTCCAAAACTTTTTATTTTTCCCCTAAACTTTTACTTCTCACCCTTTACTCTTAAATAAAAAATCAAAATTATTCAAAAAAAATCACTAAACATAAATAGTAATAATGTTATTTATATATACTATTTATATTATTAAATTAAATTTCACATTTTATATTATTTGTATTATTGAATTGTTTAGTTATATTGAATATTTATATTAAAATTGAATTCTTAATTATGCCATAAAATATTCGTTTTAAAATTTTATATTGGTATCAATTTCACATTTTATTTTTAAAATAACTTTTATTAAAAATCATATTTTTATATTTAATATATTTTTAATTTCAAAATACATAGTGACAAGAATCTGAAGATAATTGAAACAACTAAGCAAACAAATAAGCTAACCAGTATATAAAAAATTAATAAATAAATTATGAGGTGATGAAAGTTAATAAAAAATTTGATTAAGGTGGACAAATTTTATTATGATGGGTGACAATGGTTACAATGACTCAAAATTATTTTTTAAAATTTAACTCGAACAAATGTATTCTATTCGATTCGAGAAAACTTCAAATAAAGTTAGGATGATAAAATGAGATTTAAAAACTCGATTAACTCGAAAATTTTTTATTTGATTTGATTCAATCGAAAGCTCACCCCTAGGAGTAGGAATACCATATTGTAATAGTTTGTAGGTGCTCCGAACGGAGAACTCTCATGAGGGTTTGCATCTCCACTCAATCACATCCTCGTGTGGTTCTTTCGCCAACGTGATTCGAAGTATCTTGGCCGCATCAACATCAGAGAAAGTATCGGTAATAACCTCTCGCCGCCATTCTCTATTAGCATTATCAATTAAATCAACAACTCTCAATACGTTATTATCACGAACCATGCTGCTCAATTTATAATCAACCGAACCATGCATGATTAAAAATAGAAAATTTTTCTTCTGTTCCCACTCTCCTACACAATCCATTCTGAAGATATGTCTATGCCGACCAAATACTCTTCCAAGTATATGATGCCCTATGCTTTAAACTTGCATTTAAAAATTCGATTTGAGGATAATACTTTGCTTTTAAAACCTAGGCTAATAAAGAATCAGGATGATTAATAAGTTTCCACCATTGTTCTGGTAAAAGAGCCACATTAAATTTGTCGAAACTCCTAAAGCCCAAGTCCCCATTCTCCTTCAGCTCACAAAGTTTTCCCCATTCACACCAATGCAATCCTTGCCTCCTATGAGCTTTTTGCCACAAAAACCTAGCCACTATGCTCTCATTCCCCACAAAGATTTTGGCAAAAGGAAGCAAGCCATTGTATAAGTTGGTATGGCTTGAAGCATTGATTTTATGAATACCTCTTTACCCCCTTGTAAAAGAAATCTAGAGGTCCAACTATCTATCTTCTTCATTCGATCCTTTAAACTAAGAAAATTATAGTAAAAATAAGAGAGCAAAGCAAACAAAAATGAAAGGATAATTTAGTTTTTTTTTCTTGCAATACAATATGTTTATACATGCCCACTATTATGGTCTCAATCACCATAGGTTACAAAAAATAAATAAGAGAATTAAGGCATCCTATAAATTTTTTAGGGGTTGTAAGAGAATAATTTCTTGGGGATTGGAAGTTGTATGAACATCCATTCATTAAAGGATTTACAACACTTCACAATATGCCTTATTAAAACATTATTATGAAAAACCTTGTGGGATAATTGTCGCTTTAAAAACCTTTTTTAGGAAAACACAATGAAACAAAATCTTGGTTAAATGCAACTAGTACACACTACGTTTTAGATTCCCGTTAATGACAACATCACATTAATCTCCTATTACAAGGAACCTCATTAAGAACTTTTACTAGGAAAACTTAGGGAACAAACTTTGGTTAAAGGAAAATAGTACAATTTGTTTTAAACTCTCACTAATGGCAACATCACATTACATTTTTTAGCTGAAGCATTCTAATCTTGTATACTAGTATTTCAAATGTTGTAGTTGGCAATGCTTTAGTAAAAAGATTTGTCAAATTATCACTTGAACAAGTATGTTAAACTTTTGGTGAAATGTGTTTTTTTTCACCTTTTATTTAACCACCTTTCAATTGAGTTATATACATGTTGCATTATCTCTATGTAAGATAGCTGTCATATGTTCTTGTGGAGACAAATCACAAATCTTCTGGATATGTTGGTCAACTTTAGTCAAACACACTTTCGACTTGCCTAGTGAATTGCAAATATTTTTGCACGGTTTGAAGAGGTAACTAATGTTTATTTTGTCGAACACCATGATAAAACAATGCCTGTTAGAAAACAGTGTTTTTAGGCACAATGGAAGTTTAAATTTTTTTTTAAAACTAATCTATTCTAATATTTATAGTAATAAACTTTAACTGAAATTATACATGTGTTTTGTACAAAGATTGTCTTGGTTGTTTCTTGATTTTCAACTGATTAATTTTTTCGACTATCCTCGAACCCCAAATTACTTTGAGTGTGGGTTCAAATAATCAAATGGGTGCAAAAAATTTACATAACTTTCAGTAAGTAAGTTGATTTTGTCTATAAATTGAAAACTACGAGTATTCTTGCAAAAAATATAATTTATTCTTAAAATAAATTGTCATTATTTTTTGGCAGAATATTGGTGGTCAAAAGATATGTGTTAGTAGGTTAACTCATAGTTATTATTTATAGAGAATTGGTTCTCGAGTTTTGTTTGAATAGTCTTAATTAAATAATAATATTTTAATAGAAAATACAATGTTCCAATAGAACTAGAGCATAAGGAGCGACGACATCCTTAATAAATACTAGGGTTTGTCACCCCTATAAGTAACCAAATCTTATTAAGCCTTTCATGTATTAGATACAATTATATGTGTTATTCGAACTTTTATTCAACACTTATAATTTATCCAATTCCATAACTATTTTCTAGTACTCAAAATATTATTTAATAATTAATTTAATGACCAAAAAATTAGTTAATTAAATTAAATTAATTAAATTATTTTCTCAATCAAATTTTAATTTCGTTTAAGTTATGACAACTTTACCGTATTAGAATCCATGCAGAAATTAATGTAATTGTCCTATTCAACAAATCCATGATGATTAATTAATTTAAATATTACTGCGAACTTTAATTATTTAATTAGAATAAATTAAATTATAATTTAAAGAAATTAAATTATTTTCTAAGTCATCTTTTGTATTTAGTGAAAAAACTTACTCACTACAAATAGTGATACATACAATCTATTTCTTTTACTTATTATTTTCATTCATTCCATAGTCTGTTGGTTCTACATGCAATTCATTTCAGGTTATCTCAATATGGTGGAGGGATCGAGTGCACATATATAATTAGGGCTCAAATAATTTGTAATTAAGTTTCGATTCTTCGCTTATTAATTACAACTTATTTAATCATGAATTCATTTCACTATAATATCATGATTGAACTCTCTTTTATTATATATCATTACGAAAGTTACTTTATTAAGTGTTCGTCTGATGATATTGTTATAAGTGTGTGACCTTTATAAGATATTCTTAATCTCTTTAGGATAAAATTTGTTCTTCTAATATAATCCTATTTTATATTATGATTTTCATTACATATTTTGATATGTAAAAAGTTAATTACTAACACATAGTAATTAAATCATTTACCTTATGATAAATGATCCATGGACACATTTCTTTTTCATTAATTATGTAATGCTAATGAGAGGATATTATTTACCCTTTGTTGGGATATGAATTTCACTATTGTGGAATGATGCTACATCATTAAGAAATTGTATACCCAACGTACCACTTTTGACTCGTTATCTATTTGAACTCAATCTTTCATTTATAATAAAATATACGAATCACGCCAATATAATCCACAAGGTAAATACTAAAAACAAAAATACGGAGACATATGCCTTATCTTACCCTTTTTACTAACATTATATATTATGAGTATCAAATTCTATAATGTTTATGTAGCAAAGAGCCTGAATCTGTCCAACATTTGGTTTTTTGGGTGCGACTTCTCCTGGCAGGTATGGCAACACATGCGAATTGTGGAATGTATCATGCGTCTTTCCGGTGGAACCCTTTTGTTACATGGCAGCAGGCCTCCCCTCTTCTCTCTTGTGATGGCTTATGGAAGATGTCATTCTTCGTCAAGTCTCGGTGGTTATGGCTCCACAGAAACGATATCATTTTCAACGGAAAAGTTGCTAATGTTAGACAACTCATCGGTACTGCAAAATTACGAATGTTGAAAAATGGCCTGAAACCAAGTTCTCCTTCGAGGACATTCATCGTGACCCAAGGTTATTTAGTGTGATTAAAAGGAAGAAATTGAGGCTGATAATTAGCTGGAAGCCTCCTCTATGAGGCCAACTAAAGTTCAGTGTTGATGGTTCTGCGCGTTGGAACCCTGAACCTGTAGGCATTGAGGGCATACTGTGACAACGGTTCTATCCTAATGTCTTTCTCAAAGGCACGCGAGTCCCATACTTCCGGAAATTTTAGCTGTGAAGTAAGCTTGTCTTATGTTTCCTTCTTCCTTTTTGGTACGAGATGGAAGGGTTTTTATGATTTAATCATTGAAAGCGACTGCAACGAAGTCGTTAATTGGTCCAGAAATTCAAGCAAGAGTCCTCAAAATATGAAAAGTATTGTATCTACTGTGCAAGCTATGTTTAACGCAGGGGTTTTCAGGCTTAATCCACTGGCTTTTATATGCTGCTAGCAGTTCGAGTTTGGTGCTTGTGCTTTGGCATCTGTATGTTTGTTTTCCTGTCGTGCTTATCAGCATTGTTAAGTTGTTGTTTGCTCTTGGCTGGCTACTTTGCTTGTTTACTGTTCACTGCTTTGTAGCAGGGGGTTACCTTTGGCCATTTAGATTTTTGAGTCATTTGTGTTGTCAAGCTGAGGTTCATATTAAATAAATTTCACTTTTTATTAAAAAAAAATCCATAAGTAATAATCTTAAGGTAAAAGACACTTATTTGTAGTTTCAAAAATGCTCACTTAGCTTCTCCAGTTTGAAGTAAATTTTATAAATTTCTTGACATCTATTTACTATGCAAATTTTAAAATAAAAATAAAAATTATACTCTTATTATTTATTTATGTATTTTCTATTTTGTTTTTTTTCTAGTTTTAATTATATAATAATAAAATTTAATTACATAATGAAATGTTATAAAATTATATATTGACGTTTTCATAAAAATTAAATTTGACTTTAACTAAAATTAAGTATTTAAATTTCTATTTAATTAAGTTATATATTAACTTTATGATGATTACATTAAATTGTTTTCATGTAAAATTAACTAGTTATCATTATTAGAACGTTCTAATGAAAAAGAAACTGTTTAAAATATAAAACTTAAAAATAAAAAAAAATAAAAAGAATCATCTCAAAGTTAATATATACAATTAAAATAAAATAAAATTGTTAACATGTATTCTCATAAAAATAATTTAAAAAATTAAAAAGTAAAACATAAATCAAATATAATGATCACGAATAATAGTTGTGGTCAATATAGGAGGACGTGAATTCGAGTGCGCTGAAGCGCATTATCCTCCTATTTATGGGTTGAAGAGGGGCTATGGATAATTTTAGGCATTGTGTAAAAAATAGCAGATATGATCAGAACATATAATGAGATTGTTCAAAAAAATAACTTTATAGCAACGATGTCTTTAACTTAATGGCAAAGTTGAGGCCCTAAAAACTTTAACATCCCATGTTCAAGTCTCAGTCTATATAAATCATGTGTGGATTCTTAGTCTATATTCTCATCTAGCTTTGATTATATTATGGTTACTAGTCGTGCTTTATAATGATTGATTTTTGTTATAATTATTTGGATGTATTTTTTGTAATTGTGATGTGATTGTACTTGTAAACTAAAAAAACTTAAAAAATAAATCATGTTTAACATATAATTATATTAGAATATAATGATTTATAATTTAATATAACAATAATTAAAATATTTTATAATTAATTAAATTTTTATTATTTTTAGTTAAAAATCATTGAAGATAAAAGATTGATGATAACAAAAAAAGAAAAGAAAAATATGTAATTAATAAAAGATAATTATGATGAATTTTGAAAAAGGAAATTGAGCTACTAAATTTCCTTTATAAATTACTCAAAAATTTTGTAATTCATCAATATATTTAACTAAATAAGTAAATTCATTCTTAGAATTTTAGAAGTCTTAATACAAATAAAATCTTTTCTAAAAATCCCTCACCCAAACACACTCTAATAGATTAGAAACTTTAACTACAAAAATAAATATAAAAACTAGGTAGCCTAATGTAACATCCCTTACCTGGTCCGGTCGTCAGACCAAGCTACGAGATGTTACTACTATAATCAAAACTAAAAACATTAAAATAATCATGCAATAATCATTTGAATCTCAATCGTGATCATACGATGTCATTCAAATAGAAATCGAGACTAAATCGAGTTTACGAAAGCTTTATCGATGATTCGAGCATGAGTTAGAATTAAATCGTAAAGTTTGGAAAATTTGGACTCCAAGTCGTGACGAGCCAAATAGTGAGTCATGTCACGACACCGGCCCACTTGACGTTGGGACGTCACAAGCTGTTGGCCGACGTTGCAACGAGGACTCTGATTTTGGTAAAATAAGACCATTTGGTACCTACTTTGTGTCAAGCCAAACCATATGCTCAAATAATGCATATATGGCCATTCAAACTTGCACAAAACCAACTAAAATGCATACCAACATATCCATTTAACCAACCACAAGACCAATCAAGCTATCCCATATAAAATGAACACTTTACTAGCTTAACAACTTATGTATTCATTAAATACTCAAACATAGCTTACCATTCACTTATCACATTCCAATTTTAACCAAAAATCAATCAAATATACCATTTATGCTTCAACCACTACTTAGCAAAATGCCAAAGTTCACATCTTATTACACAACACATTTACCATTAAAGTTAAGTACAATTCAAGGAACAAAACTGACACCATTCAAGATAACATCTAAGCATAATAAGGCATATACCCAAGAATCATGTATTCAAGCATTCTCATATCACTTTGTTAAATGAATACTACTTTCATAGCTATAGACATAACCAACCATTACATATATAGATATGACATAAATTCATTCCAAATCCAAGTCACATATTTGATTCAAAATAACATATCTCAAGGTTCACACATATACATGACATTTCCTATACACGTCACATAATCAGGTCCAAAACGAAAAGACTATCGAATCGAGTACTGGATAGTGTGAGCTTTGGGGATGATTTGATAGACGCGGACCACAAAATATCAACTACAGAAGACAGAAAACGAAATAGAGTAAACATTTCATATGCTTAACAAGTTCATAGATAAAATATACAGTAACTTACCTTAGAACACAAAAAATACACAAATACAGTTAATTTACAAGACATTTTAAAACTTGGCATTTTAATTCACAAGAGATAGGTGAGTCCATAAATAGCAAAACGTTTCAATTTAGCATTTCATTCAATTTAGTCCATTCACTCAAGTCTAATACATGCATTCAAATTATTCATCAATTCTACTTAATCAAATTAGCTTGATGACCATTAGCAAAAAGGTTCGGATACTAGGATATCTACACCACACCAAAGAGCATCATAATGCTATACACAGGCACCAAAGTGCAATCCCGTACAAGTGCGCAACTAACCTTATCGACATGCTAATCATATCTTTTTCGTTTACTAAGTTCAAACGGGCATTTATACAGAATTGAAAACATTTACATTGCTGTAGCATTTCCATGAATCAAATCATATGACAAAACTATATCATATCCATTCAGCATTCCACATGAATTATAATTATCACATACGCGAAACTTTACAATTAAGTCCATTTCTCACCTTTTATGCTAACTTGTAAACATTGTAACATACATTCAAACACTATAAATTCACAATTCAACCACAATTAATACATATAAGTACATAATACCCTATGAACTTACTAGATAAAAATAGCAATGATTGACTTGTCAGGGACTAATATGTAATTTTTCCTTGTTCTTAATTATCTACTAGTTGGTTCAAAACTTGATCTATACGATAATTCATTTCAATTTATCAGTTCCAATTACCTTAAGATCTCTAATTCTATGCATATGACAGCTTAATTGCATTTTTCATAATTTCTCTACAATTTTGCATTTTATTCAATTTAATCCCTAAAACCGAAACAACTATAACTTTCACATTTAAGTTTCGTTTTTCAATTTATTTTCAATTGCATCCTTCTATAACCCTCTAGAATCAAAAATTACAAAAATTTCATGTCACTTTTGGCATTATTACATTTTAATCCTTAAACTCAAAACTAATAAATTTTGTTTTACAATTTAGTCCATAATCAAATCTAAGCTAACAACCAAACTATTTAACATAAAAATTCATCAATAGAAACATTTCAAAACTCTAATAGTTTTACAATTTAATACTCGGATTAGCTAATTAAGCTACAATAATCTCAAAAACATAAAATTTACGAAAAACGAGTTTCAAAACCACTCACATGAAATGGAAAAGAGTTTGGCCAAATCCCTAGCTCCTAAACAACGGTGGAAACGGGTAAAAGAAAGAAAAAATGATGAAGATGATATGTTTTCTCATGTTTTAACATATTTTTATTTTCTTTTTAATTAAATCTTAACACATATTTTAACATAAAAACAATTACCAACCGTCCCACTAACTTAAAAGTGGCTAAATTGCCATTTAAAACTTTGAAAAAAAAATCTTAATTAAGCCTTTTACCTAATAAAAATTAGTAACAATTAACTTTGATGTTTTTTTACGATTTAATCATTATGCCTTAATTATTAACCGTTCAATAAAACTACCGGACCGAAATTTACTGACTCGATCATTGAAAAATGAGATTCCAAAACTACCATTTTCAATACGACTGAAAATCAAATTGTTACACATACCGAAGCCTCGAAAATAAACAATGGTTATAGCTTGTGTTGTGTAAAATAACCTCGCTATTCAATTAGTTAGGTGAAAATAATTATTCTTAGATCAAACTCTCTTTCTATTATGGTTATATTTAAATTATATTCATGTTGATTTTTTTTAAGAGTAATCCGAATTTTAAATTATTTTAATAAAAAATATTTTTTTTATTGCCATGGAATTAAGTCTTAACCTAATCTTTCAACCATAGTATAATATAATCAAGTTGAAAAATATAAAACCCACAATCTTCT
Organism: Gossypium hirsutum; assembly: GCF_007990345.1. Lineage (NCBI taxonomy): Eukaryota > Viridiplantae > Streptophyta > Magnoliopsida > Malvales > Malvaceae > Gossypium > Gossypium hirsutum. The sequence goes on along the minus strand of NC_053439.1, from coordinate 50,698,508 downwards.
CCCGTTTCTTTTTTCTCTCTCCGCGGAATTTTTATCTGTTTGTTTCTCTTCTCTTAAGAAAAAAAAAAAGCATTGACCTTGGCTAATTAATTATATCCCTCCTCCCTGGATTACCTTGCCTTTAAAGCACTCTTTTCCCTCATTTTCATGCTTCTTTTACTCTCCTTCACAATCCAACCACTCACCTCCTTTCATCCAGACAACTCCACTAGCATGCTTGAATGTCCAGAGACTGGTAAACTTCTTTCCCAAATTAATTCAATCATGAATGAAAACCCAAATCATCACATCTTTTAGCTTCTTACTCATAGATACTTATGTGTGTGATATTAGTGGTTCCAGAGGCTTGTAACTAAATAGAATACATGTATGGAGTATTCAAAAGTTGTTGTATTTGTTGTTAATCTGTCAGGGAGAGATTGGATGAAATAGGGAAGAAGATCAAGACAGATGCAGTTGGTGAAATGGGGAGGAGACATCTGTTGGGTCCGCCTGGAACCTTGAATACCATCACACCTTGTGCCGCATGTAAGCTCTTGAGAAGAAGGTGTGCTGAAGAGTGTCCTTTCTCTCCTTATTTTTCCCCACATGAACCCCACAAATTTGCTGCTGTTCACAAAGTTTTTGGTGCAAGCAACGTCTCCAAGATGTTAATGGTAACACCCCAACTCTCTCCTTTTCTTTTTTTTTTGCTTTCCCCAAGTTCCCTTTCTTATATACATAGAATATTTGCAGGAGGTGCCAGAGAGCCAAAGAGCCGATGCGGCAAACAGTCTGGTTTATGAGGCAAACTTGAGACTAAGAGATCCGGTATACGGGTGCATGGGTGCCATCGTAACTTTGCAGCAACAAATGCAGAATTTGCAATCGGAATTGAACGCGATAAGAGCTGAGATACTGAAATACAAGATTAGAGAAGTTACTAATAGTAACATCCTCCCTTCTACTCATCCTCACACTCACACTCACGCTACTTTAGTTTCTGGTGGGGCGGTATCAGTTGCTGCTTCATCTTCCCCTCTTCCACCTCCACCTTCTATTGTTGTCTCAACCTCTTCCTCATCTTCCGCATCTTCTCTCTACACGTCGGCAACTAGTGCAACCGGCTATAGCTCCATTTCTAGTGATAATGTTCCATTCTTCAATTAATTCTACAACCCCATTGATAATAATAATAATGTTATTATTAGTTATAGAGTAGAAAGCTAAGGACAATACTGTTTTAGTTTGATTTCCCATTTTTCATATATCGATGGAGAAATACCCCGCAGAAAAAGAAATGAAAACTTGGGATCTTACGGCCTTGATTGATCCCATCCGAATTACACTATCGCTATCAGAATCAGATTTCAAGTTTTCATTTCTTTTTATGTACTTTGAACCAATTGAGTAGTAATTTTGTTCTATCTTCCCTTGTAATTTCCATGGCTATGAGCAATACCTTTGGCTGAGAGACAAATTTCTAGTAATTAATACAGATTAGCAGCTTCGTCTTCCAAGCAGCCATGTGTTGTTTATTTCCTCTCCCGAGATTAAAGTGCACTGAAAATGTCAACCCATTAATTGTTGAAATAAGAAGCATGCTTGCCAGCAAATGGCAACAAAAAAGGTCAACACAATCCACCTAGACCTAGCTTGCTAGAGAAGATCAGTGAGTATAGCTAAGAGGTGCATTTTCCACCAGGAGACGGTGGACGAGATCTATCATTAACCATCACACGTGCAGGTAATTAATATGCTAATTGGAGTTTGACTAAGCTTCTCTTCATAATTGTTAGTGCAAGCGCCATGGAAGAAGGAATGACCTTAAAAGCTTGTATTGCATTGTACTGTATTTGTATAAGAATAGGAAGGTGTGCAAGGGAGACAAATAGCATATGCTGTCTCATGCTGGTCCTTATCCTGATCCTCCCCATGTGAAGTTGAAAACTTGCAATCAATTTGGAATATATATTGTCATTAAATTCCCTCTTTTTTTTTATATATTTTGTGTAACACTTCTTGAGATTTGAGTTTATGAAGACTTGTTAAATTTGCATGCATCGTTTAGATGAATCTCATAATAAATTTCTTCCGAGTCAGAAGATGATAACCTTTTTAACCCTAAAAAACTTGGGGTAGGTCTCCTGGATTTGTGAAAACAGGTTGGAGAAGATATCGACCTACTTCCACACGATATGCTGTCTTTGTCTATGCATATATAATTATATTCATTGTGGGCCAAAATACAGGCATGTTTCTCCAGCTGGTATAGAGTATAAAATAGAGTAAAGAGATGGAGCAACCATAATCCCTTTGTATTTCTCAAAATGTGACTACTTCTTGTTAATTAGTAAATGTACATGGCAGTACTGTTTTAACTACCATATTAAACAGTATAAAATAATTGCTTATCAATTTAATAATAGGGATATTAAAAATGCAAATTAAACCTACATATACAGAGAGGGGGGAGGGGTAATGTTGTGTAGTCATGGTAATTGGTACTGTTCCGGTACTGCTTCTACCGGTCGAAACGCTCCATTCCGATGGTAAACAGGAACAATAAATTTTAGGTTTAGTTCCGGTGCAAATTCTAATCAGTACCGATCGATTGTACTGATGTATACCGGTTGATTTCTCCTGTACCATTCGAAATATATATTAAATTTAGATTTAAAATTTTTAGTATTTATTTTGAATTTGTTGAATTATGAATTGTTATATACATAGTATTTGTTTAATTTATTGAATATTTCTTTTGCTTGTCTATTTTGAGTTTGTTTAATGATGAATTGCATTTACGAAGTTTATTAAAGAATATTTTACATAATTAATAAATATTTTTTTATCTTAAAATTTATATATGATGAGATTTGGACCATACTGCTAGCATTTTTAAAATCTTTTCTTTATTACTTCAACAAAATTTTATTTTTGATGAGTATTTTATGTTTAAGATTTATTTAATCTTATTATTTCGTATTTGTAAATACTTTGTATATACATATATAAAATATTTTTAAACAATAACGATAAACTCGAAGCGATACACTAGAATAGACCGTTACCGTATCGATATAAATATGTATGATGAAGAGGGAAGGAAGGAACAGTAGTTTTTGTTATGAGGGTGAACATGACAATCAAAACAGGATGGGGTTACTTTTGGCTGTATCTATATTATCAAAGGTCAAAACGTCGGCTATGGTTTCCTTGGCGTGTGGAGCTCAACCTGATGGGTGAACCCAACCAAAATATGAATAGCCGCCAACAGAGTTTCACTTCTGTTGATTTCGTTGTGTTGTAATAATAAAATTTTGAAAGAATTTATATATAGATAGTTTGAAATTTTATAAAAATACCAATAGTCATCATTTATAAGATAATATAAAAAGAAAATAGGCAATTATAAAATAAAATAAAAAGCTAGTAAAATACCAAATAAAAGCGTCTTGAAAGTGTTATGGTAATTGGTTTCACGTTATGGTTGCTTGAAACGTTGGCATCTCAGCTTGTTTAATCCTAATTTACCGACAAGGGGCTAAGGAGGTTCTTAATATACGATAATAATTTTTAGTAATTATTTAATAATAGACATTTCCTCTTTTTTTTTAATTATTTAATAATTTTTAGTAATTTTTTATATTATTAATATATAAATTTGGTACCTTTTTTTAATTTAAATTTAGAATTCTCAACTTCAAATCTAAATCCGTGAACTTCGAACTCTGAACTCTAAACCAAAAGGTTTTGTTTAAGGTTTAGGGTTCATGGTTGATGATTTAGGGTTCGAGGTTCATGGTTCAATGTTCAAGGTTTAGGTTTAAAAATTGCTAAAATTATGTATTAATAATATGAAAAAAATTATTGAAATATCATTAAATAATTAAGAAGGGATACAGGATGACGTGACACCCCTATTTCATACAATCCTTTCTTGTAATAATAATAAAATAAGCACAAGTTAGGAAACCAAATTTAATTGAATAATATAGCCTTTGTTGTTTATTATATAATTGATGCAATCAATTTAATTTTTTATTATTTATAAAATTTATCACATTTTATAATAATTTTAATTTTAATAAAATTAAATAAGTTATAAATAAAATATTGATTTTATTAAAAGAACTTTCTTAAAATGAGATTATATATAATTTATAGTTAAATTATTCCTTAAAAAAAGTTATAGTTAAATTATCTCTTCACAAATTGAAAAGTAATATATAATGCTTAGTTGTAAATAGTAAAAGAAAATGAGCTTGTAGAATATTTTTAAATGATTAAAATACATTTGATTGTTTTTTATATTATTGTATTCACATTAGAATTGTCGAAACCACCTTTAATTTTTTAAAAAAGGGAAGTCGATTTTGAAAACGAAAATGGAGTCGCCACCAATCCTTTATCAAGGTGTGATCGGATCACCTAAAAACAAATTTGGTCTACGAATTAAAAAAATGAATTCGGGAGTCGATTACGTATGAGGAAGGGTTAGCACCCTCATAACGCCCAAAATTGGTACCTAATTAATTAACAGATGTCTTATAGTCAAATAATGAGAATCCAAGATTTTTCTTTAAAAAGAAAAATTCCCCTTTGATTAATACCATAAATTTTTTAGAAAAAAAATTGAATAAATTTGATCGAGGGTAAAAGGCTTTTTCACCTCGAGACAACAAAATGTCGTACCCCGTAAGTTAGGATATAACATTCAAATTCTCAAGAATAAGCTAACCTTTAAAACTTTATTGAAATTTAACGACCTTAAAATATTTAGCCGTTTTAGTTCAACGAAAAAATCAAAACCCCGTAAGTTAGAGTACGATTTCTCAAAGTTCCAAATACGGCATGTAGCTTGCCTTTGATTTTATTAAAAACAAATATTTTTGAAAATAAAAAGGACCTTTCGAATTAGAAAGAAAATCGAGACCCCGTAAGTTAGGGTACGATTTCTCGAAACTTCAAAACGTATTTGATTAATTAGCTTGACATAATAATAATAATAATAATAATTCCATACATTGAAAGTTGGCTCAAAAACAATAATGAGAAATAAGTGAGTAATGGCATAATAGTGCATATCCAAGATGAAATAGTACATAAATGCTAAAGAGCCAATCAAGGTATACATATACATAACAATTGCCACACATCATATACTCATTACACCAAAACAGGCTTTTAGCGGCACTTTTAGTGGCGTTTATACAAAAAACGCCGGAACAAATCGTACATTAGCGGCGCTTTACTGAAAACGCCGCAATCGATTGAGTATTAGCGGCGTTTCTATAAAAATGCCGCAAAAACTAAACCCAGACGACGTCGTTTGGAGAAATTTCGGTGACATTAGTGGCGTTTTTCGAATAGCGCCGCTAATAATATGAGTACTAGCGGCGTTTCTGTAAAAATGCCGCAAAAACTAAAACCCAGACGACGTCGTTTGGAGACACTTCGGTGACATTAGTGGCGTTTTTTGAATAGCGCCGCTAATAATATGAGTATTAGCGGCGTTTCTATAAAAATGCCGCAAAAACTAAACCCCAGACGACGTCGTTTGGAGACACTTCGGTGACTTTAGTGGCGTTTTTCTAATAGCGCCGCTAATAATATGAGTATTAGCGGCGTTTCTACAAAAACGTCGAAAAAACTAAAACCCAAACGACTTCGTTTGGAGACACTTCGGTGACATTAGTGGAGTTTTCCGAGTAGCGCCGCTAATAATATGAGTATTAGCGGCGTTTTGTATAAAAACGCCGCAAAAACTAAAACCCAGACGACGTCGTCTGGAGACACTTCGGTGACATTAGTGGCGTTTTTTGAATAGCGCCGCTAATAATATTAGTATTAGCGGTGTTTCTATAAAAATGCCGCAAAAACTAAACCCCAGATGACGTCGTTTGGAGACACTTCGGTGACTTTAGTGGCGTTTTTAGATTAGCGTCGCGAATAATATAGGTTTTAGCGGCGTTTTTGTTAAAGCGCCACAAATGTTCTGGATTTTTGCGGCATTTCTGCTTAAGCGCCGCTAAAAACATTTTACCTTAATTGGTTTATTTATTAATTTTTTAAAATTGAACCTATTCCTAATTGAATATTTAAAATCTTCAGAAAAAAATAACACATAGAAATAATTTGAAATAAAAGACATGGAAAAATTAAAAGACTATTATTTAAAATAATTTTAAAGTTATATGTAAACTTGATTACTATTGTTTTTTAATTTATATATTAAAAATTTCTTATATAATCGTAAAAGAGATATTAATATTTTTAAAATATTGAATTAATTATCACTATATATAGTTTAGGGTTTTCAATTTAGGGTATATGATAAATTTAAGATTTAAGGTCGGTTTAATAGTTCATATTTTAAGGTTTTAATTTAGGTAGGGAATATATATGTGGATTTAGGGATTATGGATTAGGTATATTATGGTTTAATTAAGGGTTGGGATTTAAGGTTTAAGGGTTAGGGGTTAGGGGTGTAGGGGGTAGATGTTAGGGTTAAGAGTTAAGGATTTAGGGTTTAAGGTTTCAGGGGTCAGGTTAGGGTTTTGGGTTTAGATTATTATTTATTTATATTTTAAATACGTTATTATGTAGTTGTAAAAGATAATATATAATAAAATTGTTTAGAGTTTTTAATTAGTTTAGGGTATATGATAAATTTAAAATTTAAGGCCGGTTTAGGGGTTTAGGGAGTACTAAATATATATGGATTTAGGGATTATGGATTAGGGATTAAGGGTTGGTCGGGATTTATGGTTTAGGTGTTAGGGGTTTAATAAGGGGTTGCACGTTAGTGGTTAAGAGTTAGGGATTTAAGAGGTTTATGGTTTTAAGAGGGTCGGGTTAGAGTTTTGGGTTTAGATTATTATTATTTATTTATATTTTAAATATATGTTCTTATGCATTAATTGTAAAAGATGTATAATTTAGGGTTTAAATTATGCCTTGAGAGAGATATATAGACTTAAATATTTATATCATTTCAATGGTTAAGGTTAAGGTTCACTTGAGATTTGAAATTTTATACAATTAATTAATTAATGCTTTTATATTTAAAAAAAATTGAATCTAAACCATTTGATATATTTAAATATAACCTTAAATAGAAATAATAAATAAGTTAAAAAAAGTAATATATAGCTTGCTATGGATAATTTAGATATTACTTAAGAAATAAAATTAAAATTAAAATTAAAATACAAAAATCAAAATGAAATATAAAAACTCTAAAATTTTTAATTTTATCTATTTTTTATAGATATTACTTAAAAAACAAAATTTTTTAATTTTATAAATATAACTTAAAAAAACTATGTATTCAAATATCCCATAACGGCGCCGTTTGAATAAAGAATTTTATTTAACATTAGCGGCGTTTAGGATAAAAACGCCGCAAAAATTGCTAATAATATAGACGAAATTACAGTGAAGTATTTGGCTGTGAATTTAATGGATTTAGCGGCGCTAGGAAAAACGCCACTAAATGTGCATTAGCCACGATATTATGGAAACGCCGCAAAATTTTATCATTTTTGTAAACAAAACAGTGTTGTTTTGCCTGGCATATTAACGGCATTAGTGGCATTACGCCGAAAACGCCGCAAATTGTCGGGGTTTTTTTAATGAAACGGTGTCGTTTACATTAAGGGCATTAGTGGTGCTATGGTAAAAGCGCTGCAAAGTTTTCAGGTTTTTTAAACCAAACGGTGTCGTTTTCCCTGGCACATTAACGACATTAGTGGCGCTATGGTGAAAACGCCGCAAAGTTTCGGGTTTTTTAAACAAATCGGTGCCGTTTTGCCTTTACGGTATTAGTGGCGCTGTTTTTCATTCTGGTTCAAAAAAGACGCTGTCGTTTTATTCCCCTCCCATTTTATTCCCCAGTTCATTTTTCCCATACCCGAAATCTTCATTCCCTCTAAATTTTCCCCAAAATTTCCCCAAGGCAAGAACCCTAAACCTTCCCCAAATCTGCTGCGCTCCAGGACCCGGACCTTCCCCAAATCTGCTGCTTTGAAAATAACCGTCCCTTCTGCCGTCGATCATCTACCGTCGCATTCGTCGACCGTCGCAGTCCTCTACCATCGCACTCCTCTGTCGTCGAAGAAATCGGTAAGGTTTTCCTCTTTTTCTCAAAAATCATTCGGGGTTTCCGGCTTCAGCAATGTACAGGTTATACTTCTAAAGGCATTTATTGTTAAATTATTTTCTGTAGTTATCACCATAATGAGTGTTGGTATAAATTATGAAAATTATGGCATCCCTGCAACTTGGTCTATGGTTGTTTAGGTGTTGGGTCGTATCTGGAGTTTATGGTTTTATCGAGTTTTACTGCAATAGAACCATGTTGGTATAAATGCTTTTCCTTGACAAATTGAGCTTTAGTTGAACCATTTTTGCACGTTGGAATACGATGGTTCTGTTTCCAATTTAATCTTGTATGTGGTGTTAGAAGATTTTGAGAGGAGAAAGCAAAATTTCGGGACTTGTTAAATTCTTCTGTTAATATGATGTTTGTGGATTCATATGTGGTTGAAGGTTAATTTATAATTTTAGACTTGTTAAATGATACAATTTAACAAGAAATTTGGTTTAGTTTAGGAGAGTCCAGAAATTTTAAAATTCTCATAAGCATTTTAATTAAAATAAGATATTTCATTTAACTAATAGCATTATAAACATTGAGATACCAAATTATGTCAAAAATTAAAATATAAATATAAAATCTCAAATTTAAGAATAGTATAAGGACCAAAATTAAAATTTGACTAATTTTATATATCAAGACATTATAAAACTAAAAGAACTATAGTAAGAATAAGAGAGAAGAGGAGACACAAAAGTGAAAGGATAATTCTACTTTTTCTTAGCTTCCATAAGCTTGTACATATCATTTAATTAATTAATATACATAAATTACATAAGTTACATTAATATTATACATAAATTACATAACTTAATTAATTAATATTATACATAACTTGCATTAATATTATACATAAATTACATAACTTAATTAATTAATATTATACATAACTTACATTAGTATTATACATAAATTACATAACTTAATTAATTATTACACATAAATTACATTGCTTACATTAATATTATACATAAATTACATAACTTAATTTATTAATATTATACATAACTTACATAACTTACAACTTACATAACTTACATTTTTATAATTATTCATAAATTACATAACTTACATTAATATTATACATAAATTACATAACTTAATTAATTAATATACATAAATTACATAACTAATTACCGACGAAGTTAAATGGCTTTCCCAAGGTCCAAATCGGGTGGTTAAAAGATGTAGTGCGTTCCTCATAAACGGATTCAGATTTCATACAAAATATCGCGAGAGATTGAGGAGAACGCAAAATTATGGAATAGTTGTTAATTCCTCAATTACAAGTTATACTAGTGCTAGGGACAATAATCCTGTGGAGGGAAATGTGGAATATTTTGGACTTCTTACTGACATAATTGAGTTGGATTACTACGGCAAATGGAAAGTTGTCTTATTTCGAGGTGATTGGACCGATGTTAATACTGCACGTGGAATCAAGCAAGATCAATTTGGTTTCACAATGGTAAACTTCGCTCGATTGATTCACACAGGACAACAATTGATTGACGAGCCGTATGTATTTTCTTCTCAAGTCAAACAAGTTTTTTACTCAAAAGATCCAACTGATGAGGGTTGGTACATTGTACTCCATAACATCCCTAGAGACTTGTTTGACATGGGCAGTGGAAGTAGAGATGACATTGACGACAGAACACAAACTTTGTCATTTCCAGAACAGAACTTAAACGAAAACATCCCTAGTACTAGTACACAATTTCAATGGGTCCGCCAGGATACGGATGAAGATATTTACGAATTATAATGTAGTAAGCTTTTACGATTATCTAATTATATTTACGAATGATGATATTTCAACTATTTTATATGTGACATTACTGTTGTAATTGTATACTATGTTTTCAACTAATTTATTTGTATTGCAGATAAAATGCCTAGAAAAAAAGTGCGATCGCACCGCATTGTTCAAGGTACTCCAAACTTGGCGGAAACAAACAGCACTGAACAACAGACTGCTATTGGATCTTCGAATGTTCCGGTTACACCTGAGGAACCTATAGAAGTTCAAAGTAATTTAACATTTAATTTACATGTGTGTTGACTTCTTGCTTATTTTTTTTTTAAATTTCGTATATTACAATACTTTTCTTTTTCAGATGAAACTGGTGGGACGCGGAGAGTTCGCGGACGTACGGTACTGAGCGATTTATACGAGCTAGATCCAGTCGAGCATGTCCAAGTATCCAGTAATAGCTTTGGTCAGCCTGTTGGATCAGAAGCTCGCCTTTTAGCAGGATACATGGGCATTCTAGCACGGAATGCAAATATGTTGCCAATTAACTTCAAGTCATGGCATAAAGTGCCCGAGAGTAACAAGAACCAAGCTCTCGATAACATTAAGGTAACAAAACGTGTATGTCATTTATAATACTTGGGTTTAAGTTTCGTTTACATTTACTTTCTTAAGTTGTGTTTTTTGTAGGCGAGATTTGCTCTAGAGGTCTTCGATGCTTATGTAAAGAAGGCATTGGGAAAAAGATGGAGAGACCATAAGAGCATTTTAAAGAAAGACTATTTTAAGACAAAAACAACACTCGACGAGAGATTACAAAATGTCCCACCGGGAATGCTAAGGTACCAGTGGGAAGAGGTCGTTAGATTTTGGACTTCGAAGAAAGGAGAGGTATGTGTAACTTATAAAATTTTGTAATTATTTTAGTGTATAGTATTTCCTAATTAACGTACTAATAATTTCATAATGTAGGATCGTGAACGAGTTGGAAAAAATAGTAGGCAGCAACAAAAATTCACTCACACAGCTGGGTCGAAAAGTTTTGCGTGTGTAGCTCACGCAGAGGTATTTTGAATTTTTTAATATTGGCAGATATTTATTACTTTCTATCAATTAATATTTTTACTATTGTATTGTAGGAACTGTCGTCCGGTCAAAAAGTTGGACGTGTTCAACTTTTTGACATTACACATAGGAAGAAAGATGGAAACTTTATGACTCTTGAAGCTGCAGAAATTATGGTACGTTTGCTTAATACAATTAACTAATAATTATTTATAGTGTTTATTTTCTAATGATTTATTTCATTTATTGGAATGCAAATATTTTTAAGTTATGTTGCATTGGGTTTTTTAATATATATTGCGTTCCTAACTATGTGATTTATTCTTTAGGAAAAATTAAAGGATAAAAAGGCGGAGTACGAAGCGATAGCTTCCAGTGATAGTTCTGTTCGTATTGACGACATTGATAACCGGATTATCACTGAAGTTTTGGGTCCTGAAAGGTATGGTCGGGTTCGATTTCAAGGATCTTTTGTTAACACATCCCAATATTTTGGATCTAGCTCGCAACAATATATGCCTTCGGGGAGTCGAGCTGAAGCTGAAGTTCAGAGGTTAAGAGACCAGATGGCTCAGATGCAAGTGACAACAACAGAGCAAATTACACAACTTAAAGCGGAGGCAACATCGAGAGAAGCTGAGGTTCAAAAAAGATATGAAGAACTCCAGCTACAACTTAAAGCAAATGCAGCAGCGAGAGAAGCTGAGGTTCAACGAAAGTATGAAGAACTCCAGCAGCAGCTTAAAGCAGATGCGGCAGCGAGGGAAGCAGAGGCGGCAGCGAGGGAAGTAGAGGCTGCAACGAGGGAAGCAGAGCAGCGTCAAAAGTTCGATGAACTCCAGCAGCAGCTTCAGAGTATGATGAAGATGTTTCAGCAGTCGCAATAGCCGCCGTCTTAGACTATCGTGTAAATATACTTCAATTTTGACTTTTAATTATCATTTTAACTTTTAACATTTTTGTAAGAATAATATGAATTTTATTTTATTTATTGATATTTATTATATTATTTGTTTAATATATAGATTTATTACTTTTGGCTGGTTTAGAATATGATTTCTTCTGATTTGTTTTTACAGGAGGGCTGAAAATATAAAAAAAATTATTTTACAAATCTGCCAAATTTAGTGGCGTTTTTTGGTAAAAGCGCCGCTAAAGATAAGGGTCTTTAGCGGCGTTTGTGGAAAAAAGCGCCACTAAAGATCATGATCTTTAGCGGCGTTTGTGGGGAAAGCGCTGCTAAAGATTAGGATCTTTAATGGCGTTTGTGGTCGAGGCGCCGCTATAGATCAAGGTCTTTTGCGGCGTTTGTGGGAAAAGTGCCGCTAAAGATTAATCTTTAGCGGCGCTTGCCGCAAAAACGCCGCTAAAGACCCTGATCTTTAGCGGCGCTTCCACTAAAGCGCCGCTAAAGGTCTTAGTCTTCAGCGGCGTTTGTGCTAGAAGCGCCGCTATAGACAAACACCTTTAGCGGTGTTTATTTCTAAAAATGCCGCTAAAGTTAGCGGCGCTGTCATTAGAGGCTTTTGTTGCGGCGCTTTTCAAAGCGCCGTTAAAAGTATTTGCGGCGCTAAAAAGCGCCGCTAAAAGCCTGTTTTGGTGTAGTGACTATGCAAACATTCAAAGGGTAATGTAGTAGAAGTGAATCCAAGCACTAAACAAATTAACAGTTAAGAAAAGACAGATTCAAAATCATATACATATAATAATACTTGAAAACCTTTTTTAAAAGAAAAAATGCATAGACAAAGCTATAAAAGTTTAGATAATAAAATGGGGGCTTAAAGTTCGTATTATATAAAATGGATTTTTATTAAAAATAAAAACGCATTTAAAAGAAAATGTATAGTTACTATAAAAAAACCCCATGTGTATATAAAATTAATATTATACAAAAATTGCTATCATATAAATCCTTTACAGCATAAAAAACAAGTGTATTTATTAAAAGTATTATATTAGATTTTAAAAAAAAAGGATAAAATAAAATAAAATAAAAATATATTATAAAATTAAATAATAATACTTGATAAAAAAACTAAAATAATAATACATGGTAGAATAAAATTACATATAAAAAAATTTAAATAAACTGTTATAAAAAAATAGTACTTACGTTAATAATAATAGATAATAATAATATTAAATTATTTTTTAAAAAAACAAATTGCAAAAAGGAAAAAAAACCTAAATAAACAATAAATGAAATTAAAACAAAACAGAGGACTAATTTGCAACGCGCGAATTATATGAGGGGGCCAAATTGGAAATAATCTGTCTCCCCAAAACGCTGCGCAGCAACAGGGATTAAAACGTCACACGGGTAAAATATTTGGGCCAAATTAAAAAAAGGCAACGGGTTTGATTAAAATGTGTCGCAAAAGGGAGGGTCCAACTGCACAAATTAACCATTTAGGCCAGCACGCGCGGACCTTGCTTGCGGGTCTGGTCGACTCGCGGATCTGGCCTTTCAAACAGCGTTGTTTTGCTTTTCAACTAAGTAAAAAAAAATTTAAGAACACATTTTATTTCATTTTTTCCCTAAAAAACTTCCCTGCTCAGTTTAGGGTTTTTTCTTTTAACCCTTGAGCCGCCGTTCCATCTTGTGCCAACGCTCCGATTGCGACGGAGACGGCATCAATTCGACGACTTCGGTGAAAAAGGTAAGTTTCCTTCCATACTTTCTTTATATTTTGAGCAAAAAAAAAACGAATAATCTAAAAGAATGACGAACACCAAATAAAGCAAAACGGAAAAAAATCACCTTTATATTCAAAGAAAATTTTTGTATCTCTCTTAATCTTTTTCTATATATTTAGTATCTGTCTCTGTATTTTTTTTGTCTCCCCTTTTTACAAAATAAAACGGCCTTTATATAGCCCAAAAGAAAACATATTTCCCCCTTTTTGTTATTTTTCATTGTTTTCTCTCCATTGGACTCATTGAGTCCGTTTTGCAGGCGAACGTGGGGGATACGGCGCCCGTGGAGGAGGCCAGTCTCGAGACATGCAGCGGTTGGAGTCTGGGGAGACTGTTTAGGGTTTCTTAATTTTAGTTTTGTTGGGCTAGGGTTTGTAGTTGGGTGTTGGGCCTGCTATTTGGCTTGTAAAAACTAGACTATGACCACCAGTTTATTTTTTGGTTTGTACGGGCCTGGGTTAATTGGGCCTGTAACAGCTGCCCCTCTTTGCTCATTGTTGTGTAACAGGAATGGAGCAAAGACTAAAAAAAGCCCAATTATTCCCGGTCTTGCTGAGCCTCGACTTTTTCAGTACTTCTCTTCTTCAAGAAGCCTCGTTCTAACCCACTACATCCTCAGAGGTATAGAACTGGTGCTTCAATCCACTCCACTGCAATGTTAGGGAAATAGAATTCGTACGTTGTAGCTTCTCAAAAGAACAAAATTTGCTATCTTTAATATGCTCCACTTCCACTTCAGGGAGATAAGACTTATATCTTCAACTTGTTCTGCTGCAACTTAAAGATAAATCTGATGCGATCGGCTCTACTGCAACTTCAAAGAGATAAGATCTGTGGTTTTAATCCACTCAATTGCAACTTCAAGGAGATAGGACTGGTTACTTCTGTCTGCTCCACTGCTACTTTAGGGAGATAAGACTAGTATCTTCAATCTACTTCGCTGCCGATATAGGAAGATAAGGTCTTCTATCTTTGATCTACTTCGCTGCCAATACAGGAAGACAAGATCTGTTATCTTTGATCTACTTCGCTGCCAATACAGGAAGACAACATCTGCTATCTTCAATCTACTTCATTGCCAATATAGGAAGACAAGGTCTGCTATCTTTGATCTACTTCGCTGCCAATACAGGAAGACAAGATCTGTTATCTTCGATCTACTTCCTACCAATATAGGAAGACAAGATCTTCGATCTACTTCGCTACCAATATAGGAAGACAAGATCTGCTATCTTTGATCTACTTCGCTGCCAATACAGGAAGACAAGATCTGTTATCTTCGATCTACTTCGCTACCAATATAGGAAGACAAGATCTATTATCTTTGATCTACTTCGCGACCAACATAGGAAGACAAGATCTACTATCTTTGATGTACTTCGCTGCCAACACAGGAAGACAAGATTTGTTATCTTCGATCTACTTCGCTACCAACATAGGAAGAAAAGATCTGCTATCTTTGACCTACTCCACTATTGCTCGGGGAGATAAGGCTGCTATCACCAGTTTGTTCTCTGGGGAACATGACCTGTATAATTCACTTTATGAACTTAATTATGCCTAGTGATTTGGATGTCATGATCAGAATGAATCAAATGCTCCTAACTAGACGTGTATGAATGACATGCAATGTCATGAAAATGATCCCTTAATTATTGAGTTGTTATTGCTCATTATTCGTTAAGGCTTTATTCGTGACAACCATGTTTTGACAACGAAATCTGAGGAGATAGTCTTAATCTAGACTTTCCTTTCTAGATATTTCCAACCCTTAAACTTGGAAAAAGTTATAGTTAAATTATCTCTTCACTAATTGAAAAGTAATATATAATACTTAGTTGTAAATAGTAAAAGAAAATGAGCTTGTAGAATATTTTTAAATGATTAAAATACATTTGATTGTTTTTTATATTATTGTATTCACATTAGAATAAAATTATATATTAGTAAAATTTTAAAATAATTTATTAAAGATGAAATTATATTTTGTATTTACATTAAATTATACTTTTATTACATTTTAAAATTATTCAATTTTAAGTTATTTGTAAATTAAATTTTTAATGTTATAAAACTAAAGCTTACCAATATATTAGCATTCAAGATTTAGAAATTTTCATTAAATTAGTAGTTAAAAATTTTTAAAATGGTAGAATTTCACATTTTCCATAAATTTTTATGGTTTCAATTTCTTTTATAATTGTAATGTTTTAATTATGTTCAATAATTAGAATAATATTATTTTACAATAAATAAATACGTAAAATCACATGCAATACATGTGATATTAAGAACTAATAATACGAAATAAGCATGAAATCTATTTATGAGGCGTTGACCATTTATATTAAGATTTAGATTCGGACATTTACAAGCAAACCTACTTTCAATTCCATAGATATGAATACAACTTATTATGCTGCTCAGTTTTGAAAGTTAGATTCGAAAAGTGTGAAAATTTGAACAAAAAATAAGACTGTTTTTTAAATAGGTCAAGTCTCGAGTAAGATTTTTTAATCTGATTTCAGTCCGGCCCAAATCAATTGTTTTGTTATTATTTTAGAAACATTTGCTTGCTAAGTTACAACTATTTTAGTATTATTTAAGTATAAAGATTTTTTTAATATATTTTCAATTTATTGGGAAATATTTATTTTAATGTTTTTAGTATATTTGATATACTATATTTTTTAAATTTATTTTTATATAAAAATAATCTAAAAGAAATTAATACAAACAGATTAGGACGGACTCAAATTTAACATTTTTAATTTGGATCGGACTTAAACAGAATTTTAAACCCATTTTCTAAACCAAATCGAATCTAAAAACGAACTTAAAATTTTACACCGAGCCAACCTGAATTCGATCAGAACCATGAGCAGATATATGAATATAATACTTCTTTGTTTTTTTTTTTCTTTCATTAGATGTAGCTCTTATTAAATTATTGATTTGTGGTGATTATTTTTACTTTGTTGTTAAATTAGCCGTCTTGACTTAACAAGGGAGATTAGGGTATGCATCACATCACATGGGCTTTTTTGGTTGAAGGAAATATAATATAATCCGTACATATTAGTCTTGTTCCCATATCAATATTTAATATGAAAATTAAGAAATTGGGATGTATGTATATATTATATTATTTCCTTAATTAATTGTAATATATTTTAGATATATACTATTTTAATTAATAATTAAAATATATTATATTAATTTTTAATTAATTAACAGTTTCTGTTTAATAATTTAAAATTCTGTTTCTAAATTTTTAATTAAACAGACATTTTCTAAAAAAAAATTATGTGTTCAATAAATACAATATGATTTTTATTTTTTTCGTTTTTAAACATAATATTAATTATATTTTTAGTTATTAGTAAAATTAGAATTAACATCTATTTTAAATATGTTTATTTAATTTAACTTTTTTAATATGTTATAAACAATTTTTAAACATATACGTACCATTAATAAAAATTAAAATAAATATGTAATAAATGAATATCATAATACATAATAAAATCATTAATAATTTTTCAAAAAAATTGAAAGAAAATCAATATATTCATTGAAAAAAATGCATAATTGGAAAAATGAAATGTACAAAGTAAAACAGTAATATATAAAAAATTGAATACTAATTTTGTGTGCAAAAATCTTATTTATAGGTTAAAATATACTAAATACATAGACATACAATTAATTACTTTACCAAAAATATTATCTACTTTCCCTAAATTGTTTTTTTTCTAAGTAATGGGAAGAGGACTAAAACATGTCACTAAAAGACTACTGAAATAAAGATGGGCTGTCAAGAACATAGAAGAGGTACAATAGGCGGTTGGTAGATCTAGTATGGACCATACATGGACGGTAGTTGGACGACGACTCCCCTAGGTTCTCCCATCTAGGATCTTTGGGGAAGAGAATCAAGTTAGCCCTTACGAACAGCTTGATGCACCATCTCCCTTCAATCCTTTAAGAGAAACGCGGCAAAAGGAAGGAAAATTCATGGGCCGCTGAAACAAATATGGAATAGGACGTTAGAAACTTCTTAATCTTTTCATTCAATTTTATTTGAAGGCACAAAAGAGTGAAAATCGGGAAGCTCTTTTTTGTAATTGTAATTATAATGCCAAAAAATCAAATTGGCATAGTCGTCTTTATGTTGATCGTTACGGGCCTTTTGAATTTTCTATTAGCCTACTTATTTCTTTTTCTTTGCTTTGATTTGGTCTTTTTATAAAATGTGGTTTTATTATTGTTTTCTTTCTTTTTTATAGGAATTCTCTATTTAAGACCCTATGAATCAATTGAAACTTCAGATTTATGGGTTTGAGTGTGTTAAAGCGCATCCTCCTCTTATTTATGAGTTGGGAGGGGTTATGAGTAATTCTAGACATTGTGTAAAAAAAAAGATATAATCAAAACTTATAATAAGATAGTTTTAAAAAAATTACTATTTCATTTCTTTATTGAGTGCAATTAAGGTTATAATTTTTGATTTAATAAAATTTCAATATAAATTATTCGTAACAAAATAGACTAAAATTAAGTCAAGATTGTAGTCACCATGAATGGATTAAATTAGTGAAAATTATAAAATTTTAATCATTGATAATATTTATTGCGAAATATAAATCATGCCTTAGTTCCAAATTTGCATGAATCATAACAAAATGTTAATGTTTATACCCATAAGGATGAAGGAATTAAGTATATAATTAAATAGCAATTTAATAGGCAATAAAGAATTTCTATGTTCATATTTAAAAACAAAATGATCTTTTACAAATGTCATGCTACAATTGTTCCAAGTGTCAATTGGAGAACTGTGCCAAAAAACTTAACTTTCCTTCCTTCTTTTTATTTTTTTCAAAATCCAGAATACAGAACATAGTTTGAGGATGTATTGTGAAATTAACCCTTAGTTATGTAAATATACAAATGCACATCATGAATGGGTATGGAGAACAAAAACCAAGCCCAACGGGTTTTGGTCATCCCAACTTGATAAGACTCTTATTTAGGGAAAATCCATTCAGCTCAATATATTTACAAAAAACATCTTCTTTTAATTTTATAATATTATTATATATTGATACAATTTCCTTAATTTTATAAGTTTATAAATATTTGATTTTTTTTTTGTGATAAACAAAAATCAAAGTTAAATCAAATTAAATTAGTTAAAAGCACCACTGATTTTGTTTTGTTGTAGAAACTCCAAAATTTTATTGGGGCATTATAAAAAACTTGTAGGCTTGCCTTCCACACTAAAGAGTGAGCAACTAGATTGCCTTTTCTAGGGATATACTTAATCCATCATTGTCCTTCAGCTCTCATAAACCATCCATCATTGTCCTTCAGCTCTCATAAACCATTGAGCCCTCCTAAGCACTGTAATTCTTCAATCCGTTATCGCATTATCTTGTAAGGCTGTGATCACCTCCAAATTATTTGTCTGAATTGTAGCCCTTTTGAAACTTCTACTAAGCAGCATGAGAATATAATCTAAAATGCCCCATAGTTCAGCTTCAAAAATTGTGTATCTCCCTAAATAATGATTAAACCCCAAAATCTAATTCTCATGCTGATCACGCAATACACCTATTTGATTTAATTTTTGAAAATTAATATATTATAAAACATTTTTTTAAAATTTCAGGGCGAGATCAAAAAACCTATTTCGAGGTTGAGTTGAGATTGAAGTCAAAAACAAAAATTTTAGATAAAGCCAGATTTTAAACAAAATCGAAACAAGAAATATAAAAATCGAATCAAAATCAGGGCAAGCAAAAACTATACTGTCATTAAACGATTTACTCAAAAACTATTTTCTTCTTCATATTTTAGTTACTAACATTTTAAAGTCACTTGACATCATATACAACACTTACAGAAAATTCATAATGTTTAGGCTTAATTTTAGCAAGCAATTGCACTGATACAGCTAGGTTGGGCACTTAGAAAAGGAGTCTGGGTTAACTATAGCATTTTAAACGACCATGTCCTTGCTAGCTTAGCTGCAGAGTGAGAAACACCCCTTCAACTCCATTGGCAGCAGTGAGTCTTCCCTCCTCTAACTCATATAATTGGATATATTAAGCCAACGGAATCAAAATTTTCATTGATCACGTAACATATACACAGTTTAGTCAATAACAACACTGTCGCCAGCTGCTATTACCACCGCATACGGTAGCTAGCAAGCCTAACTTTCCCAACCCTGGACTTATTTAATTAATGTGGTCATCAACAACTTGGCTTCCTTTCACTGATGAATTTCTGTTATTGACACAAGCATCGAATAGTAACCACAATATCAACATTATATTCTTTTTCATCCCTTCATAATTAATACCCTATATTTATAGACTTTTGGTCAAACAAGGCTAAAGCTCTTTGAATGGAGTTGGCTTCTTTCCACTGTGCTGTAAGAGAATTTGCTTAGCTTATTAGTCGTTTCACTCAAAATGGCTTTCGAAAAATGTTTTTTTGAAAAAATTAATATTTTTTTTGTGTTTGGATAAATCTGTGTAAGATATTTTCTGCTGTCTGACGAATTTCCTGAAAATATTTCATAAAAGTTGTTTTCAATGAAGCAAACATACATTTGAGATTTATGATAAAGAGTTTTAATGAAGTAGTGAATTGATTACAAAGTGATGTTAAAGTGAAATTATAGTAAATAATGAATCTTCATGATGTTAAGGATTAAATTATAAATTTTGTGAATTTTATAATTGCAACAAAACAAGAGAAGTGATATGCATGAATTTTTTTTATGTGAAATAAGATATTATAATGAACTATTTGATTAAAGTGCTTATATGGTGAAAAACAAATTACATGGCAATAGAGACTAAATTGAAAATTGGACAAAAGTTTAAGTGTGGAATAATTTAATGTGTGAATAAAGAAATTTTAATAAAAGTTTAATGAATGTGTTATGAGATGATAAAATATGCATAAAGTATTGTAAAAGTGAAATTGTGGAAAAATATGGAATTTTCATGATGACAAGGACTACATTGTTAAACTTGAAAAAATATGTGGATCGAATAATAGAAGTGAAATACATAGAAATTTGATATGTTAAACAAGGTATTGAGATAAATTATGTGATTAAAGTGTAACATGAAAGAAATTTGATTTAATATAATTAAGTAGTGAATATTGAACTTTTATGGCAAAAAGGACTAAATTGAAAAGTTATGAAATTTTATAAAAAAAATATTTGATAAATGAAGAATGTAGTAGAGAATGTAACATCCTGGCAGTTTGACCCAATGTTTGGGTCTGGTACGGGGGTGTTACAGTGAACAAAGTCTTATCAATTTGGAAAATGTCTTACAGAAAAAAAATTTGGTAAAACATTTTACAGGAATAAGGTAATAATTTTACGTTGACTGAAAAACCTTTTACATTGATCATCTTATTTTACATGAAACAAACATCGAAAAAGGCTGAAAATATTTTCGTAAAAACTGTTACGTTGAAACAATGGAGCCTTAGATGATTACATTGTTCATTAGTTTAAATTATTCAAATATCCTTTGCAATATCAAACATTTAATACACTGTTGGAGTCCAATTCAAAAAACAATAAATACTATGAGAGAGAGATCTAACAAGTTTTTTTCTTTTCTTTTCCTTTTCTTCTACAACTAATGTTAGGGTTAATTCTAGTTAAAGTTGACAAACAGGCGAGCTCAAACGGGTTTGAATTGGGCTTATTTTGGAGAATTTTTTTCAGGCTCAAATTTGTTATGAGGTCGAATTTTTTCATATTCAAGTCCTTTCAGACTTAGGATTTTCTCGGATTCGGACTTGGATCGAGCCAAGTGAGCTTTGACAGATTCAAATAATTTTAAATTTTATAAGTTATAAATATTCTAATTTCAAATGTAATAATTCATTCTACTTTTATACGATGACAACACAATTCAAATTTATATTATAAAAAGCATAAATTATATATATTTAATAAATTTATTTAATATAAAATAATTAAAGTGCTTATTGTATGTAGAATTTTTTATTCTATGGTATTATATGAATTAACAAAAATATTTTTTTATTATTCATTATAATATTATATTGACAATTGAATAACTTTTTATCTTTTTTATTAAATTTATAAACTTGATACTCGTTTTCTAAAGCATTTATTCCAAACCCAAATATATTATATTAAGCATAGCCCAAGAAATATACACACTAGTACCCAAACTCAAAATAAGTATAAGCAATGCTTATGAATACATTTTCAAAAAATAAAGAATCATCATTTATTTATATATATTTTTAAGTAATACCATAAAATTATATTAATTATTAAAATATATTATGGTTGTTCACTTATAAATTCAAGCTTTGGGCCAAATTTATCTTGGGCTAAAATCTTTTACAAGCTCGGACTTTCTCGAGCTCGAACCATTATGAGCTCAGATTGACACAGGTGGGCTTTTAGGCTCTGGCCTATTTTGCCAACTCTAATTCTACCAAAGGTCTCCAAACTATTATCCAGTTTTTATATTGGTCTTTAAACTTTAAAATACTTCAAGTGAGTGCTCAAAGTATCAATATTGTATTAATCATATATTTTTATATTTAAAATGCTTAGATCAATTTGTAAATACATACATACCTATTGCATAGACTTGAATATGATATGTTAAAAAATAGACATCCAATAAAGTCGAGGAGGGGTTTTTTTCTTTATTGTAACATGTTGATTCAATTTTTCCACGCCACAAGTATATGTGTTTTACAATTTGACCCATGTGTTTTAAATATATTTTATGACAGCATTTAATATCCAGGCTAATGACTGAATTAATGAGAGGACTTAATTGATACGATACAGAGAATTCAACTAAAATATTTTAAAATTTGTGGACCAATTTAAATTCCAAACCATAATTTCAGGACATATAGTGAAATTAACCTTGTTTATATATAAATTTATATGTATCAGTATAGGGTTAGTTACCTAGGACATTCCCTGACAACGAATCAAATTTTAAATTGGTCTTAAATTTGATTACTTTTTGATTGAGTCATCGATGTATCATTATTTTATCAATTAGATCTTTCTATCAATCGAATTGTCAATTTAGATATTAATTCAGTTATAAAGTGGAACACAGTTAAAAAAATGGATCAAATTGTAAACACATGTATTTATATATTATAAACATCTTTGATTCTATTTTTTAATATATTATTTATAAATTGTTTAAATAATAGATACCTACGTATTTAAAATTTGATATGCATATTTTAAATATACTTTACATTAAATTCGAATTAACATTTAACACATAAATTAATAAAAAAAAACTTCATTCATACTTTTGAAATTTGAAAAACAATTCAAAATTTAATCGTGTGGTGAAATTAATATTATTAGATACCTATCAAACAACATTAATTTAGATTGGTGATGGAGGTGGAAAATTCAAAGCTAAGGGGCCCATGGCATGCATGATTAGACACCGAAACAACCAAGAGCTCCCCTATATTGATGATTAAACAAGGAGGGAATGTATAAACCCAGCAGCAAGCTAATTAATGGCGGCTTTGCTCACATCTTCATTTAGCTTCTCCACTCTTCCTCTCTGGTTGCATGTATAAAAGAGGAAGATACCGAATTCTCCCTCCCACAGTATTACTTTTGGTGTAAGTAAAGGACAAATTAAATGCTTTGACTGTATGCACTGGAAAAGTCAGGATTGTTATCCAATTGGAATTTAGCCCTTTTCTTTATAGTTATTATACTATTCCATGTTTTCACTGCATTGCATGTTTGAATCTTCAGCTCAAATTTTAAGTCACTGTCACTTTATCCATATAGTTAAAGCTAATACGTTACCTTGGGAGAGAGATAAATTAGGTAGTGTATCCTTTCTTTCCGGTCCACACAGCCATCTTTGAAACTTCTTTGATGCAGACCAGAAGTGAATTAATTTTGTTTTGGATATAATTCGTAAAAGGTACTATTTTTAGAGTGAGTAATTGTTGACTTTAATTAAGTGGTTTTTAATGTTTAGATTTGATTTATCTTTTAAAAATCAACCAATTATTAACAATAAACTTGCATTCATTACTAATAACAAGAACGGACTGAATGAAAATATAGGAGGAAATTTCGTGTGTTGGCATGATGATTAGGATATTCACCGTCTCAAGTATGACCTAGGTTCAAGTCGAGTATTTTAATTTTTCAACATGTGCTATTAGCTTCAACTTTGATTAATTGGATACAAATCATTGATTCTATGATTAACAATTTATTATAAATTTTCTCATCAACTCTAATTATTACTTATATAATTAAGGCTTAAGGGTGTAAAAAATCCTCAAACTTTAAAAAAAAAACTTTGATTAATTTGATTGATTAGCTTGACATAAAATAATAATAATCCCATACATTGAAATTTGGCTCACAATACAATAATGAGAAATAAGTGGTGCATATCCAAGATAAAATAGTACATTCAAAGGGTAATGTAGTAGAAGTGAATCCAAGCACTAAACAAATTAACAGTTAAGAAAAGACAGATTCAAAATCATATACATATAATAATACTTGAAAACCTTTTTTAAAAGAAAAAATGCATATACAAAGCTATAAAAGTTTAGATAATAAAATGGGGGCTTAAAGTTCGTATTATATAAAATGGATTTTTATTAAAAATAAAAACGCATTTAAAAGAAAATGTATAGTTACTATAAAAAAAACCCCATGTGTATATAAAATTAATATTATACAAAAATTGCTATCATATAAATCCTTTACAAAATAAGAAACAAGTGTATTTATGAAAAATAAAATTCATTAAAAGTATTATATTAGATTTTTTTTAAAAAGGATAAAATTAAATAATAATACTTGATAAAAAAAACTAAAATAATAATACATGGTAGAATAAAATTACATACAAAAAAAATTTAAATAAACTGTTATAAAAAATAGCACTTACGTTAATAATAATAGATAATAATAATATTATTAAATTATTAAAAAAAAACAAATTGCAAAAAGGAAAAAAAACCTAAATAACCAATAAATGAAATTAAAACAAAACGGAGGACTAATTTGCAACGCGCACATTATATGAGGGGGCCAAATTGGAAATAATATGTCTCCCCAAAACGCTGCGCAGCAACAGGGATTAAAACGTCACACGGGTAAAATATTTGAGCCAAATTAAAAAAAAGGCAACGGTTTTGATTAAAACGTGTCGCAAAAGGGAGGGCCCAACTGCGCAAATTGACCATTTAGGC
This sequence comes from Gossypium hirsutum, assembly GCF_007990345.1. Taxonomy (NCBI): domain Eukaryota; kingdom Viridiplantae; phylum Streptophyta; class Magnoliopsida; order Malvales; family Malvaceae; genus Gossypium; species Gossypium hirsutum. The sequence continues at coordinate 50,673,546 of NC_053439.1, read as the reverse complement.
CAGAACGTGCCACCCTGCTTGCGGGTCGAGTCGGCGCACGGATCTAGTCTTTCAAACGGCGTCGTTTTGCTCTTCAGCTAAGTAAAAAAAAATTTAAAAAGCACATTTTATTTCATTTTTTCCCTAAAAAACTGCCCTGCTCAGTTTAGGGTTTTTTCTTTTAACCCTTGAGTCGCCGTTCCATCTTGTGCCAACGCTCCGATTGCGATGGAGACGGCATCAATTTGACGACTCCGGCGAAAAAGGTAAGTTTCCTTTCCTCATTTCTTTATATTTTGAGCAAAAAAAAAACAAAACAAATAATCTAAAAGAATGACGAACACCAAATAAAGCAAAACGGAAAAAAATTACCTTTATATTCAAAGAAAATTTTTGTATCTCTCTTGAATTTTTTCTCTGTATTTTAGTATCTGTCTCTGTATTTTTTTCTCCCCTTTTTACAGAATAAAACGGCCTTTATATAGCCCAAAAGAAAACATATTTCCCCCTTTTTGTTAATTTTCATTGTTTTCTCTCCATTGGGCTCCTTGAGTCCGTTTTGCAGGCGAACGTGGGGGATACGGCGCTCGTGGAGGAGGCCGGTCCCGAGACATGCGGCGGCTAGAGTCTGGGGAGACTGTTTAGGGTTTTTTAATTTTAGTTTTGTTGGGCTAGGGTTTGTAGTTGGGTGTTGGGCCTACTATTGGGCTTGTAAAAACTGGACTATGACCACCAGTTTATTTTTTGGTTTGTACGGGCCCAGGCTAATTGGGCCTGTTACAGCTGCCCCTCTTTGCTCATTGTTGTGTAACAGGAATGGAGCAAAGACTAAAAAAAACCCAATTATGACCGGTCTTACTGAGCTTAGACTTTTTCAGTACTTCTTTTCTTCAAGAAGCCTCGTTCTAACCCACTACATCCTCAGATGTATAGAACTGGTGCTTTAATCCACTCCACTGCAATGTCAGGAAAATAAGATTCGTACGTTGTAGCTTCTCAAAAGAACAAAATTTGATATCTTTAATATTCTCCACTTCCACTTCAGGGAGATAAGACTTATATCTTCAACTTGTTCTGCTGCAACTTAAAGATAAATCTGATGCGATCTGCTCTACTGCAACTTCAAAGAGATAAGATCTGTGGTTTTAATCCACTCAATTGCAACTTCAAGGAGATAGGACTGGTTACTTCTGTCTGCTCCACTACCACTTTAGGGAGATAAGACTTGTATCTTTAATCTACTTCGCTGTCGAAATAGGAAGACAAGGTCTTCTATCTTTGATCTACTTCGCTACCAATACAGGAAGACAAGATCTGTTATCTTTGATCTACTTCGCTGCCAATACAGGAAGACAAGATCTGCTATCTTCAATCTACTTCGTTGCCAATATAGGAAGACAAGGTCTGCTATCTTTGATCTACTTCGCTGCCAATACAAGAAGACAAGATCTGTTATTTTTTATCTACTTCGCTGCCAATACACGAAGACAAGGTCTGCTATCTTCGATCTACTTCGCTACCAATATAGGAAGACAAGATCTACTATCTTTGATCTACTTCGCTACCAATATAGGAAGACAAGATTTGTTATCTTCGATCTACTTCTTTACCAATATAGGAAGACAAGATCTGCTATCTTCGATCTACTTCGCTACCGATATAGGAAGACAAGATCTGTTATCTTTGATCTACTTCGCTACCAACATAGGAAGACAAGATCTTCGATCTACTTCGCTACCAATATAGGAAGACAAGATCCATTATCTTTGATCTACTTCGCTACCAACATAGGAAGACAAGATCTACTATCTTTGATCTACTCGCTATCAATACAAGAAGACAAGATTTGTTATCTTCGATCTACTTCGCTACCAACATAGGAAGAAAAGATATGCTATCTTTGACCTACTCCACTATTGCTCGGGGAGATAAGGCTGCTATCACCGGTTTGTTCTCTGGGGAACATGACCTGTATAATTCACTTTATGAACTTAATTATGCCTAGTGATTTGGATGTCATGATCAGAATGAATCAAATGTTCCTAACTAGACGTGTATGAATGACATGCAATGTCATGAAAATGATCCCTTAATTATTGAGTTGTTATTGCTCATTATTCGTTAAGGCTTTATTCATGACAACCATGTTTTGACAACAAAATCTGAGGAGATAGTCTTAATCTAGACTTTCCTTTCTAGATATTTCCAACCCTTAAACTTGGAAAAAGTTATAGTTAAATTATCTCTTCACTAATTGAAAGGTAATATATAATACTTAGTTGTAAATAGTAAAAGAAAATGAGCTTGTAGAATATTTTTAAATGATTAAAATACATTTGATTGTTTTTTTCTATTATTGTATTCACATTAGAATAAAATTATATATTAGTAAAATTTTAAAATAATTTATTAAAGATGAAATTATATTTTGTATTTACATTAAATTATACTTTTATTACATTTTAAAATTATTCAATTTTAAGTTATTTGTAAATTAAATTTTTAATGTTATAAAACTAAAGCTTACCAATATATTAGCATTCAAGATTTAGAAATTTTCATTAAATTAGTAGTTAAAAATTTTTAAAATGGTAGAATTTCACATTTTCCATAATTTTTTATGGTTTCAATTTCTTTTATAATTGTAATGTTTTAATTATGTTCAATAATTAGAATAATATTATTTTACAATAAATAAATACGTAAAATCACATGCAATACATGTGATATTAAGAACTAATAATAAGAAATAAGCATGAAATCTTTCTATATGAGTTTAGTTTAATACATTTTTTTATACAATATCTATAATTATCCATATTCTCTCGTTAATCCTTAAATAGAATTCACGTTTTATATGAACAATAAAATTAACGCCAACAAAATTTAGAATCAATCAGGTAATTTAATAAAATTTTATTTTTACACCCATTTATATAATATCTCATGAAAAGATGATTATAACTTTGATTGCAAACATTATTATCATTAATTTCTAGTGTGGCAAAAGTTACACGTACGTAATTTTATATATCTAGATATTGTAGTTTACTAATTTAAATCTATTGGCAACTTTTGAGAATCTTGCCGGCAATGCTAAACTGATATTGCACTTATGAGGCACTGGGTCCGAACATCAGAATGCTACATACGTTGTCGGAGCAACTACAGTCAATCAAACATTATACAATCATTTATACATGTAATCTTACGCCAATCACATTCAAATAATGTTAATCAACCAATTCCGAGTCTTGATCAAGCTTACGAAAGTTCTTTTAAAAACCCGAGCACAAAATAGGACCAAATTGCAAAGTTTTAAAAGTGTATGGATCGACGTAGTGACTTCATCTAGTGCTCGTCACAACGTGGCCATCTCAGTATGTCACATCAAGACGACAAGCCTTAGCTTGTCACGACGTCACAACGTCACTCATTGTAATGGCAACATTGTGACGTACGTAGACAATGTCACTCACTAGATAAAAATAACAACGTCACAACGTCACTCAAATTCATCAAGACTTTTATACATTACAATATATATAGAAAATACTTATATACATGTCACAACTCTAGACTCAAAACGATAAAAAAGCTACCAATCACCAGACCAAAATCTAGGTTTGGACAGTTCATCCATACCCACCAGACCAATCACTAGAACCCTCTTATAAGATCTAGAATCAACCATTCTTTTATTCGAATCAAGCTGTGGAGATAATCTCACCCTAGGATCATTGTTCAACAAACCACTTGGAGCTTCCCAAAACCCTCTTCAGTAGTCGCTTTTTATAACCACCTTGCTAATCAAAAGCCTTGAACACTTTAAGGCAAAAACCATTCTGAACGATGTGGTTTCCTTCATTCACCGTTTTTTTTCTAAATCTACCTTGTATTTGAAACGAACAAAAGCAAAAGTAGTCTCCTGGTATCTTCTCATAAGGCTATGAAACACCATGTAAACGTCTCGATCATCACCATATTTCTCAAAGAACTTTTTCACAATGAGTCTAGAAATCCCTTTGTTGAAGGAGCCAACAAAAGTTGTGAAAAACTTTTGATGATTGTCTGTTGTTTAAATTAACATTTTGAAAATTATGTATCTAAATGACCTGTTTTGAACAATAAATGTCAGTGACATTATTGGACTGAAATGTGATTATATAAAACATTTAGAGACCTGATGAAGTAATTACCCTTTAGATTTGATGAAAAAAGTAGCTACTTTTGAAATTAAATTTAAATAACCTTAAAAAAATAAAAGAATAACCAGAAAACTCATTTCAATTTTTATTATTTTTCTAAAAACAGTAAACTTGAAAAACTATATAAAATTCTTATTTAAATTACTCAAATATATCCCTCAAGAATTTTTCTCAAGTAAAAAAATTTATTTAAAACTTGAGAAAAAATTTTGAGGGATACATTTGGGTAATTCAAATAAGAATTTTATATAGCTTTTTAAGTTTATTATTTTTAAAAAATAATAAAAATTGAAAAGTGTTTACTTTTGTTATTTTTATATTTTTAAGGGCTATTTAAATTTAATTTCAAAAGGAAAGAGATCTAACATGCAAATAGACTAAAAGTTTAAAAGCATTTAAAATTGGAGACGGTTGGGTTTGCTATCTTGATCATGATTTTCCTACCCTCAGAGGGAAAGGTCCTTCCCTTTTGGGCCGGTTGTGGGCGAGGAGGGATTCGAACCCTCGACACTGTGGTTCGTAGCTACTTGCTCTAATCCTCTGAGCTACAGGCCCCACCTCGTCTCCACTGGATCTGTTCCCAGGAGTACCTTAAAAAAAGGAACCTTTCCTCTCCCCAGCCATTTCAGGTTAAGAATATGTGAAAGTGTCTTTCTCTCTATAAGAATTGTGCGTTCCGAGGTGTAAAGTGGGAGAGAGGGGATTTCTTAATTGGGGTTTTGAATAAAACGACCTTTTCATTTTTCATTCTTATTACTTTTTCATATTATGAAAAAATAATAAGAATGAGAGGATTGGCGTGACCATTTTTTTCATTCAATCTAAAAGGGTAATTGCTTCATCAGATTCTTTGATGTTTTATATAATCACAGTTTAGTTCGATGTCGTCAATAGCAACGACAACGGCGGCACCCAAAAAAAATATTTTTTAAAAACCAAGGGTGGTGATGCCAATAGCAATGGCGTCACCGACATTCACTGTTCAAAACAGACCATGTACATAATTTTCAAAGTGGATTTTTTTGTAAATAATGCAAAATTTTGGGTCATTTTTATAAAAAAACCCATATTTAGAGGTAGATTGTATTTTGACATTTTTATTAAAAAATGTAAATGAGTTCGTATACATTTTGAAATATGCAAATTAATCCTTTTGTTAAATTTTTCTGTTAAATGATAATGTAGAACGTTGATTTAAATGGTTATTACTAATTTGGTCACTGATTTATAGCTCCAATATCATTTTAATTTTTTTTAAAAATTCTTAACAATAATTCTAAAAAATAAAAACATCTTAAAAATAATATAAATGATTAAAAATTATGTTAAACTATTTGAAAAATAATTTGATAATTTCTCTGCAAAATTATTTATTATTAATAAAAGGGACAAGGTGACAGAAAACAAAATAAGGTGCAAGAGCATCAAAATTTATGGTTCACTGCTAACAATCAGAAGATATTATGGTTACTTCGTAATCAAGCTCATCATCTCAAGACTAATGCAGGAGACAATAATCGTTGATTACCACTGAAGATTTTGAGGTGCAAGGGCATCAAATGTCTCCTTCAAGCCTTCATTAATGTACTTGTTGATTAGTTACCATTCAAAATTTTAAAAATATATTGAAGGTAACTTTGCTGAATTTTTTAACATAATGTTTAATATTTTCAATAATTTATATTTATTTTATTTTTTAGAATTATTGTTAAAAAATTTAAAAAATCAAAATGATAGTTTAACTATAGTTTAGAGACCAAATTAGTAATTAATCAAAATGATAATTTAACGAACGAGCTTATTTGCACATTTCGAAATGCATAAAGGTCAATTTACTCATTTTTTTCAATAGAATCCACCCTTAAGTACAGGGATTTCCCTATACTTTTACTGAAAAAAAAACTAATTTTGTAATGAACTTTAAAAAGGGAAATTATTTAGTACACTATCAATAGAGTTTGTAGGCTCCACAAGCAGGGTCAAGAGGTTATCAAATGTCGTACAGAGCTATAGTAAAAAAAAAGAAGACACATATCAATTTTTTAAAGCTTTACTTCTAAAATAAAAAAAAAATTATACTACAGTGTACCAAATGTTTATTATTTTAAAAATATTATATTAAATCACGGTAAGATAATTGTTTGAATTGTTTAATAGATTAAATTTTTATTTTATTTAGAAGTAAAAACAGAAATTTCCTATTTTTACAGAATGATACTCTATTAAATCCGTACACCGTGATTAAAAAATTTTATATTTATCAAATTTAAGGATTAAATTATTAAATTATTAAATATTGAAGGATTGTCGAAATAATTATTAAATAATCTTTTAAATGTAAAATAAAAGTAAAAGATTTTCCGGGGTATTGTACGAGAGGGGAGACTGGTGGCAGCAGAGTAACATGGAGATGCTGACCCCCGAGGGTTCTTTTCTTTTTATTTTATTTATATATTAACAATTAAATTTATAAAATATCGCCATCTTGAATTCAATTTAATTTTTTAATTTATGAAATAAACATATAGATGGAATTTTTTTAAAATGAAAATAATTTAAATATTATTTTCTTGTGTTACATACGTAAGAATACTAAAATGCCAAATGGCATAAAAATACAATATGAACACAATTTATTTGAGACCTTATATGATTTCAATATATTATTTTTTTTGAAAATTTCACTTTAATTCATATTATAAAATATTAATTTTCCATGTATTAATTTATATTGAATTAAAAGGGAAATTAAAATTTTAATTTTTTTTATAAAATTAATACAACTAAATGACATCATAAATAATTATAAATCTAAATTTATCGTAATTATTCTATATTTTATTTAAGTTTATCTTTAGAAATGATAATAAAAAAGAAGGAGAACCATGCAAAGATACTAGGTTTGAACCATAAAAAATAATGTTGATAAATATTTAATAATTGAGATTGGAGAATGATTTTTTTAATTAAATTCAAATTTATCTTTTTGTATATATTACAAATTGAAAAGCTATGGTAACATAAGAATTTAAACCTTAATTTTTTAGACGCTAATAAGTAGATCTGTTTATGGTTTGGTCCGTTTGAACAATGAGAGAGTTTGAATAAAAATATAAATCTAAAAAATGAGTTTGGGTAAAAAAATAATGCTCTTTTAGAAAACAGGTCAGGCGTCGAATAAATCTTTTTTGACCTAGCCCAACCCGACCCAAATTTGTAAAAAAAATATATCTTGTTGTTCTCTCTATTTTGCTACCGTTTCACATTATATTGCTATTATTTTGCTGTTATTGTTTGGATATTGTATAACTCTTATTTTATTGTTAATTTTGTTATATTTTAAAGGCATTTGCTTGTTAAGTTGCACCTATGTTAATGTTCTTTAAGTATAAAGATTTTCTTTTTCAATTATTTTCAATTTGTTGGGAGACATTTATTTTAATATTTTTATATTTTTTATATATATATTTAAAAATTTAATACGGGCGAATCGGTTGAACTTAAGTTTTAATATTTTTATCCGGGTTAAACTTAAATAAGATTTTAAATTTATTTTTAGACCGAACCAAATCTTAACTTATTAAATCAACCTAAAATTTTGTCAAAATTCAGCCCCGAATTCATAAACAGATATACTAATAAGTAATAAATATCCTTAGTTACCCTTTACACTATTGGCATGGAAAAGGATAAGCGATAACAGTGAAATTGATGTGTCAGACATTAAAAGTAAATAAAGAAGCAAAAGGAAAAGAAAAAGGTGGTCTTGTAATAATTAACCTGGACTTTATCACGTGCATAAATATAATAAGATTTGAATTTGCATTCCAATTTGTTTCGTTTACTTAATTATTAATTAGTTTTTCATTATACTATAGTATTTGATAATAATTTAAACTATTGTGTCATACAAATCAATATATTAATTAATTGTTTTAGAGCATATAAGTACGATATAATTATAATATGTTTATAAATAAATGTCTAAACAATTACAAAATAGAATTAAATTAAAGTTAATACGAATCGATAAAAAATCAAAACAATCTGAACTAAAATCCATCTATTGAATTAAAACTCACATATAACAACACGTGATAGAACTGAAGAGCTATATACAAGAATTACACATAATAAATCTTGAACTTAAATATTCTCAAAGCTTATTAGCAATTATTGCTTATTTAGTATTGTGTCATAAAAATATATGTAGTTAGTAATGGTAGAGGGTGAAAATTTTAGTTTTGGGTCGAATTTTAAAATTTTAAAATATTGAAAACTTTTATATAAATTAATGTATAACATTAACATTCAATAATTATATGATATGATTAAATATAAATTTTTGGTGTTTTAAGAATGTAATATATCAAATACAAATACAAGATTTATAATAATCACACTAACAACGATAATTTGTAAACAAAAATGGCAAAATTTTAATCAACATTTAATAAACTCAAGATTATGAAGACAACCAGTCCTAATCTTTTAAGGATTTGTATTAATTAAAATTTAAGGGGAGGGATTTATTCACACAATGTAAAAGCTAAAATAATTTTGCATACTTCCGTAATTATTTATATGATTAATATTTTAACGATCCAATCATTATATTTTATGATCTATTCATATAGATCATGCATGTCAAATTTGATGTAAATTTAAAACTTCTAACTATTTATTTTATGTAAAAAAATTTAACCGTTGAATATTTATTAATATATAGAGTATTTTAGAACGACATGATAGAGATATCAAATCGGTTAAAAAATTTACATGCATGACAAATATAATTATATTAATAAATTTAATGATTGAATAATTAAAATACCAGAAATGCGTAAAATTACTTTAATTTTTACACTTTACAAATAAATTTTTCCCCAATTTCTAAATATAATTATTCAATCAAAATATTAATAATCTCATACAAATTAATATCTTAAAATTATTAATCAATAAAAAATCCTTCAATTATTACGAAGGAAAGCAAAATTCCAATTCTTTTTCCTTATTTAAAATATTTTTTTTTAAAATTTGTGGGCCAATTGACTCTGCTGGTAGCTAGTATCGTGTCACATCTTCAGCACCCTCGAGAAGAAAATACTAAAAAAGCAAAATATCTTTTTTATTTTTCAAATTTTAACTCAGCAATATAATTTAGCTTACCTTTTATGACAACGGAAAAGAATAATAATAATAATAATAATAATAATAGAAAGCAGACAGACAAGTTGGACTCCGTTGGTACTGCGTGATACTGATATAAATAATTTAGGGTAAAAATATTTAACAGTTCCTTTTATTATAGAGATCTGATCCATTTAGTCCTTTACTATTAAATGTTTTAATCTAGTCTTTCTACTAAGAATTAGTCCCTTTATATCGTCTTTCCTCATCTTTGAAATCACCGCATACGCATAACTTTCCAAAATGATATCCATGAAACCACGTTCTTGGCCAAACTTAAGAGCAAGAGTGATTGCATGTGCTCTAACTTTACTAGCATTCTTACCACCGACAATACAAAGATGACAAACCCTTCATTATCCCATGCCACCAAGCTGACACCCTTTTCTTGTGGCCTAAATTGAAAGCCCTATATACATTGATTTCACACAATTACGCATTGGTAAAATAGGAGTCTATACAATATTGTAGATTTTAGTGCCATTTGTATATTCCAGGGGTGTTCATTCGGTTAATCAACCGATTAACTGGCCGAAATAACATTAACCAAATTAACTGACCTTTCAAAATCTTTAACCGTTAACTGAACCGAAATTTTTTCAAAAAAATTAACCGAACCGAAAATTTTTCGGTTAATTCGGTCAGTTAACCGAATTAACTGAAAATTATATGTTTTTTTTTTATTTTTGGTTAAAAATTAACCGAATTAACCAAAATACCCGAATTAACCGAATTACCCGAATTACCCGAATTATCCGAATTAACCAAATTGAATCACTACATAATTAAATTATTTTTAGACTTTTACAGCACGTTTGGTTCGCTGTATTAGAATAGAGGCGTAATGGAATAGAGGTGTAATGGAATAGAGGTGTAATAGCAAATTAATTGTTTGGTTGAATGTAATGGAATAGAGGCGTAATAGTATTCTTGTGTTTGGTTGAATGGAATAGAGGTGTAATAGCATAATGGAAAAAAACTAAAATGACTAGAATACCCTTAGCATAAATTTGTTTGGGTAAATGATTATTGTTATTGTTATTTAAATTTTAATAAGATTATTAATATCAATAATAAATAATTTAATCATATTTAAACATAATTATTATTAAATATATTATAATTAAAATATATAATTTAATAAAATTCTTAATAATCAATATTCTTATATGAATTTACTCAAATCATAATATATGATACTATAAAAGATAATTTGAAATAATTAATATTAAATATATTTTAATTAACATATATGATTTAATAAAATTTAAAATAAATATAACTAATAAAATTTAATAAGTGAGTAAGAATTGAACTCTAAAAAATAAAAATAAAAACATAACCATATCGAATTATCATCAACAACTCGATTGAATTTACAACAATTCTGAATTAAATGGAAGTACTGCCTCAATATCTCACTTCAACTAAAAATATAAAGCAAGCATTCAATAGAAGAAATTCAAGTCGATACAATATCTCTTTCACCCTGCTCCCAACTCCAATTGGCCTTCCATGGAACCAATTCTTCACTCCAAACAAAATAGCTCACCAATCTAGCACGAAAACGAATACTGTCCAAAGTTTCCATTCAAAATAACCTCCAACTTCATGTGTCCATTCCACAAGTTAAGGGAAAAAGCAATCTCTACCAATTCTGGATTTATATGATGCATTGATAAATCAGGAAAAAGAAGGCCATGAGATAAGGTTGCTAAAAAATCACAATGAATCAAAAGTAATTTACCTCTCCAGGAAGGCTAAATTGCCAAGAGCACAAGTTTCCTCTAAAGCACCAAAAACCAGAAGGCATATTTGTTGACAAGTTGCAGTACTGCCTCAAGATCTTAGTTCAACTACAATATAAAGCAAGCATTCAGCAGAAGAAATTAAAAGCTTACTTGTTCCTCGTTTTCAGTAGAAGGGAATCTGCCATTTATTCCCTCTACACTCTTTGTTGTCTTCGTTCTCCTAATAGTAGCAAATTTCTAAAGCCAAAGCTTAAACTCTAGGTTTTGGCTTACTTATACTACAATTCATTAAACCCTGTCACTGAAAAGCACATCTATAATGTTAGATAAATTTTGTCTTGCATTGGTCACAACCTTGACATTGAGACCACTAGAGATCAAAGATATATAATTCTAAAAGACAATGCACAGAAAATACCAACCACCTAGTCTTACATCAACATAAAAGCCTAAGTTATAAGAAAAAAACAATCTTTCTGATTAACATTAATAAAAATAAAAAATCAGGTGATCAATCACTAGCTTTTAAACGAAACATGAAATGTATATCAATGAGTCAATATACCATTGAATGAAAATGCAGTGAGTATAGAGATACAAGATGATCAAATCTCTACTTACTCTGCCTATGTCATGAGCACCAATGCCAGAAACTAAACAATGAAGCTGAATGATGTCCATCACTGATCCTATGAATTAAAACCAAGCAATAACAAGTCAACTGTCAAAAAAAATTAAAGTATGAATCTTAATATCTGAATTCAAGTGCCCACCATGTCCTCCTATGGATACTTTTATGAAATCCAAAGCTTTCTTGGCTTTCTTGATTTTCCTGGCTTTGAAGTACTATCTTCTCCAGTAGAGCAATTGGTATCGTCATAACATTTCATCTTGGCTACCATCAGTCGGACAATGGTACACCGACAAAAGGGTCAATGGTGCACCATTGGAAATAATGCCTCTCGAGGTATACTTTTTGACCCTTAATCACACCAAAAGGAGAAGGGGAGAGTAGCTACTTGAAATGGTACATTTTAAAGTTGCAGTAACAAGAAAATAAGATTTGTCACTTTAACTTACAAGGAAATTAACAAGTATGACAGATAATATTCCCAAGTAAACACATATAAAAGTGAACATGCTAGTGTGGCATAGGCAAACACGATAAACCAGAGAGGAAGTCAATGATTATATACTTACAGTAGATAAAGATTGATATGTGCCTTCCTTCCAATATCTTTCTCGAAGAATGGCAGGATGTGCACTCCCACAAAAAACACAGTGGATGTGGGTGTCCCACAATCTAAGTAGCACTCTATCAACCAGCAAGTGGCTGAAAGGGGAAATCAATTCAGGAGAGAAAAAGAGTGCAGTGGCTTATGTATTAAGAGTTTTTCAAGATGAACCTGAAATTAGCATTTCTTCCAAGATACAGAGTGAAAAAATGAAGAGATGGTTAAGAAAATGTCAACCACATAGATTTACATAATCAAAAGCATTTTGTAGTCACCCATTTACCCAAAATTGTAAAAGAAACCAAGAACTTGGCATGACTCTTTAGACAAAAGAAAATAATGCAATCAACTACCTTCCATTGAAACGAATATCACTGCCGCTTGCGACGTCTTTAAGAGAACCAAACAACTTTCACCGAATATCATTTCCAGTAAAGTGGCGAAGTTTGGAGTCTTTGTTCCCATTGTTGGGGAGCCAATAAGTTGAGAATCAAGCAGTTACCACCATGAAACAGCAACAGGGTCGAGCGGATGAAGAAGAAGAAGCAGTCTACTGATGAGTGATGAAGAAGAAGCAGTTGTGGCGGCTGAAAGGAAGGAAAAATTTATGGAATCAGAAGAAATCAGAAGAAGCAATTAGGAGGGTAAAACAGGGTAGAAGAAATGGGGAGAACTTAATACGCAGCAAAACTGAGCTTTTCTTCCGGAATAGAAATCGGTGGATTTTGGGGATTAGGTACGTAATGTATTAGACCTGTAATAGCAATACACTGAACCAAACAAAGGATTAAAGGGGGATTAAGTGGGGCCCACCGATTAGGGGTGTAATGGCTATGCCAATACACCCAACCAAACATGCTGTTAGTAGACTTTAGTTTTAGTCTTAGTTTTAGAATTTTTTTATTTATTAAATTATTTGTAATTTTTATGATTGGGTTGGGTTGGGTAATTGGGTTGGGTTTAGGTGAATAGTGGGCCTATTTATATATTATTATTTTATTTATTAATTTTTTCGGTTAAACCGAAAAAATTCGGTTAACCGACCAATTTCGAATCGAATTAACCGTTAACCGAAAAATCAAAAAATAATTAATTGACCCTCGACTGAAAAAATTCGATTAACCGACTGATTAAACGAATTCGGTCGGTTAACCGAATTTTTTCGATTTTACCCGAATTTTACACACCCCTAATTCCAGTTGCAATTTGGACGCGTGTGCAACCTATCATTTGTGTTGGCATATTTGACATAAATTGTGAATATATCTTCTTAAGGATTTTAACAAATAATTATATGAATCTACTCATGTTGAATTAAGGTCAAGCAAAGACTTTATTAGGAGGGTTTGTATGTAATCAAGTTACCATATTTAAGGAGTTACAATCTCTATATATGAAAGTTCAATTCAAGATCTCTACTTATTTTGATGCCATATAAAAGTTTAATTGAAGCATAATTTCAATGCATACCTCGATAACATGAGTAGGAGATTTACAAGCCTACAATTGCCTAGTTAAAGAAGGCTTGTTTTTTTTATTAGGTACGAATTAGAGGGAATTTAAATTGTTTCTTAGAGGAACTTATTTTAGTGTAAATACATTATAAACAATCTATTTCATGATCAGTTTGTACATAAGCTTTTAAGGGAAAAGTCTTAGTGGGAAGGTTAATCTTAGTTAATGTATGAGCATGGGATTGCAACTAATTGGTGAGTGAGTTGAACTTAAATAACATCTTGTACAATTAATTGATAGTATATTACTCTTTAGGCAAGGCCTTAAAGAATTATTAAAGGGTTCCAAACTACATAACTAATCCGTTTGCTTATATCTTATTTTTACTTTTCTTTATGTTTTCTGTTAGTTGTAACTTAATGTACAATTAATGAGCAAATCAACTTTAACAATGGAGAAAAATAATAATTTTCTATCCATTGAGGACACTTAACAATAATAATAGTGTTATACCCCATCCAGCCTAAAACACGCGATGCACAACAAGCCACTAGAAAGAAGTCCCTCCGCTTGTCACCAGAAAACTGATAGCCCAAAAGGCTTAAAACCAACTAACCTTCTGTCTTCTTTGGAATAACCTTGGCCAACCATTCCTGAGAACTAGCTACCTACTTTCTATGAAAAGTCTTCACTCAACACCCGCTCTTTTGTTCAGAACGTGACTCTTTAGGCCACCGAACCCCATGTGGGCTTAACCATTCTACACCATGGTTTAAAAGGAATGACAGAATCCATCCCATCACAAACATCCTCCTCATATGTCTTACAATGATAACTTGATAGCAAGTTCACCATGTTAGTGCTACCAAACACAAACCTCCCCTATAAATAACCCTCGATGCGATGAAGAAGGGATGGATCTAAAAGCATTCAAGCCTCTTTATTGCCTCTAGCATACTCCTTAGCAACCTTAGTCTCTTTGCTCACTTACCATCTTCGGCTCTCTACCTAGAAAATGTGAACTAGCTATCACCAACATCACCACTCTCTCCTCCATATCTCCCCTCTTATTGATACCCAACATCAATAATTAGTGCGACTCTCTGCCCAAACTGAGTGAATCAGCCTTTACTAGCACCATCACTCCCTCATTCGTATCTCCCTTCTTTTTGATACCCTACATCAACAATCGATGCGACTCTCTGCCCAAATTGGATGAACCGACCTTCACCAACACCGCCACTCCCTCCACTGTGTCTCCCCCTTGTTGATACCCAACATCAATAATTGGTGAAGTGAGCATGGGCATCATGGCATCTCAGTCTCAAACTGTGAAAATTAAACATCGATAATGACAATGAACCGCAAAGAAAGAGAGAAAATAGAAAATATAGAATTTTACGTGAAAACTCATTCGAGAAAAAACCAGAGGTAGAGGAGAAGAAAATTCACTATGTCAATTTTGAATGATACAATAGGAGAGATGATTACATCTATTTATAGGTTTAAAAATCTTATTCTAATAAAAGTCAAATAGAAGTAATGTAGTAAGATTAAAACACCTTATTCTAATCATCATCAAATAAAGGAAGTAAACTTCTATACGAATTTTACTTGTGTAGCTTGTGCCGTACTGCGGCCCTCAGCCTTGCCCTCGTAGATCCCCCTATCTTGCCATTTGTATTTTATTTTAACAAGAATTTGGGTCACACAAATCTAACACAAACTAAATCTCTCCTTGACCTTGCTAACCCTTAGAATCAGTATGATTAACAAGTCAGTATGCTTAACAAGGCCTAGCACAAGGGCATGTGACTTGGCCGTGTGGCCCAAGTCAATGAGTTACACGGGTACGAACATGGGCTGGGACACGACCTTGTGTCCCTATTTCGAATGCCCACACGGCCTGAGTCACGGGCGTGTCTCATGACCGTGTGAGTCACACGGCCGTGTGTCCTTTGCAACTTTGAAAAATTTTAATGTTTTTCGAAAAATTCTTTGAGTATTCGATCTAGTCTTGACTTGTTTCTAACGTGTATTTTAGGCCCCAATGGCTCGTATAAGGGACAATATGTATGATTTCGATACATTTATGATATGAATATTATATTATATGAAATGTATGATTAATTTATCTATAAACTTTGGTAATATTCCGTAACCCTACTCTGACGATGAATTCAGGTTAGGGGTGTTGCACTTCATCTAGATTTTGTGGAAAATGTCTCTATTGTTCCACAAGCTACAATCCCTGTTAAGGTGGCATTTAATCCCATCCCATCTAAACAACATGAAGCAATCTGATTAGGAATGAATAGAGTAAGGGGAGAGCAATACTTCTGATTTTACTTATGGTTGATTTCAATATTTCTGTGGTCTGAATTGATGCACCTAAACTGATATTGTTGGTTGTTGTTATTGCATATTATTGTTGATTTTAGGATGTTCTTTTTCTAAAGATACAATCTGGTTTGATCATGAAATTGGAGAGATTTGTGGCTAAGAAAGAAAAATGTTGTTGAGCTGGTATGTGATTTGTCACTGTTTCATCTTTTGTTCAAACTAAAAATACAAGAGACTATTTTTTTGGCTACCTAAAAAGCTCAAGTGTTGGGGTTATTGAGGACTAATATGAATTCATTTAATACTCATATTCAAATGTTGGAGGCTAAAAGTCCAGGTTTGCTAAAAAGACCTTTTAGTGTGGGGGAGCACTTTTGGTAACTTTTAGTGATGGTTGATTTATGGTCTATTTTGATGGTTATTGCATTTCGCTTTGTCAAAAGGGGAAATGATGATGAATTTTTAAAGACTTTGTGGATTCGATAATGGTTCGTTACTTTTAATTTTTATGGATTGATATAAATTCATTTTATATCCTATATTATATATCCCTTGATTTTATTTTGAGTTTTTGATGCATGCTCGGTTGATTTTGTGATGAACAAGCTTGGTTGTTGATATAGAGACTGGTTGTTTGAGGATCGTTCTACTTCTTAGGGGGAGAAATATTCTAGTTCCTTTCATATTTAATTTGTTTGAATTGTGTGTTAATTATTTGTTGTAGGGTTTTGTAAAAAATGTCAAAGAGAGAAATTGTTGGGAACGTTGTCTGCCTTGTCCCATTTCATGTTTGAACAAATGTTAGAACAAGTTGTTTGGAGCAATCAAAGTTTTTGGTGTTAGCATATTTAACTTTCAATGGCTTATGATTGAATATTATTAAACAACAAACGAGGAGGGAATTTCGCAATAAATTAAAATATGATCATCATCCATTTGATCAGCCTTGAAGAGGAAGGAAGAAGTTTAAAGTGTTAAAGATATCTACCCTTATCCTTCTTATCTCTTTTAAGTGATTTGAGGTTGCTGTAAAACTTGATAATAATAGGATTAATGATATTATTTATTAGAGAATTTGTGCAGAAGTCTTATCTTGTCTTGGGAGGTTGTGCTATTCATGGCCTATATATTGGTGGACAATTTTTTTAGTATCTTTGACTTTTGTTTTTATTCAGATATTTTTTCGAATGTAAGGTGAGGTATTTGGAAAAGGTGATTTGTAATAATTTGAGTTCAGTATTGAAGTTGCAAATATTCATCGGTTTAAGGGTAGCCAATAATTGAGTCGTAAGAATTGTGAAATAAAATCATTTCCTAATATGAGACTTTGCAAAATAAAATTGGTGAATTCAAACTGAATTAACAAATATTGTGTTCAATTTTTCTCCATGTTTCACGTTTTTAAATACTTTAAAACTTGCAATCCAATCCTAAATAGCCTGAAAAGGAAACAGAAATCAGTAGCAAGACAAGAAAAGTCCGCCAAACGTTGAGAGAAACCCCAAATGCGTAAGGAGAGAATTAGTTTGTTGTTAGTTTTCTTGGTGATTGATGGTAGCAACAAAATTGAATTGTTAGGCTTTGCAAGTATCAAATTGAATGACTAAAAATGGGCAAAAACAGCTGAAGTGGAAGATTAGATTAGTATGATTATCGATTGATGAAAACATTACTTGAGATTACGAGTCTTTTGCTGTTTCAAAATGCAATTATTGAAAATTTCTGGTTTTTGTTATCATCATTAATTTGTAACTATTACGAGTCTTTTGCTAGTTGCTTCCGATTAATTTCTGAGTACGATTGTTTCCTTGACTCTACTTAATTATTGAGAAAGTGAGAAGAGTAAGCTTAATTTGTCAACTCATTTGATTAGGTTTTGGTTTGGTGAGCAGAATAGGATTGAGGAACAGTTCAATTAATTAGAAATATAAATGAGGGGAGTTGAATATTGGTGCTAAAGTGAATCCCCACCAAACTGAGACGGAAAATTACTGTTTAAGGTTTCATTATTGTTAGTAAAAACCGTTGGTTAACGAATCCAATTTCTATAAACTACCAACCTTGTTGGTCCAAGACCAAGACATAAAAACAAAATTTTAACCAATTGGTTCAGTTTCATGAATACTCGTCACTATTTAATATTCAAGGCTCACTAACTATTGTGTCGCAATTGGAAAGTGCGAATTCGACATGTTCTAAGGGATCACATGGCGAAGATTGCAGACTTTCACTGTAATAATTTATAAATTTTTAATCGTTATAATTGTTGTTTTTTAGCTGTTAAATTCCACCGAAAAAATATTCAAGACTCATCAATAGTTTAATTAGACGGATGATTTGTAAATACTACTTTCAATCTTTTATAACGAGGGTAATTGCCCCTAAATGCTAGATTGAAGTATGCAACTTGAGTTAAACTGTTAACTTTATATGACCAAGAAAAACAGATAGAAACAAAATCAATAAACAAGTGATTAGCTGTAGTGTGCCTAGCAGAGAACTTTTCAAATAGTGAGTGAATTTGTCAAATTCACTGCCCTCTAGCCTCTAGGTAGTTTTGTTTTATAGTCTTGCATTGCGTGTCGTCTTCAACGAAAGGGAATATTTAAATGCGTTTAGGAATCATGGACCCCAATGAGTTTGATAATTGGATGCTCACCCCACCAACTCGTTGATGAATTCCTGTCACCAATCAATTACTAATATGCTTTTTATAGATATATTATCTTCATCTTAATTACTAGACATCGAAAATACAGTCATTCATGCCTTGGTCTTAAAGATTAGGTGACCTGCCGGTTTCATGGTGCCAAACGCCTCTATATATTACCTCTAATGGCTAATGCTAACACCATCCCTTCATCTAAACACCTCTGCACTTTTATCTCTTCTATAATTTGTCAAGTATAACATTATACATATCGAGACTAGAGAGAATGGCTTTTTCTTCTTCATTTAGTGTCATGTTTGTTGTGGTGGTTTGGATGATGGTGGGGAGCAGTAGCTATGCTCAGCTCTCCACTAATTTCTACTCTAAATCATGTCCAAAGGTGTTGTCTACAGTTGAGTCGGTAGTTAAATCAGCAGTGTCAAAAGAGAAGCGCATGGGTGCTTCTCTCGTCCGCTTGTTCTTCCATGACTGCTTTGTCAATGTAATTTCCTCTCTTTCTCTTTCCTTCTTCTTGCTAAGCCCTTCTCTTCTATACACACATACGCATACACCTGCTGCAGCCTCCCTTGTTTTCTCGATACACTAATATTTTGTTGCATTGCATGCCTACATACATATTCATTGTTCTTGGTCAACTGAGCCTAAGGTTTTTTCCCTTTCAATTTAAAAATGGAGCTTCACGTTGAATGGTATCCACACACACGCATATATATATATACATCAACCCCATACATATTGGGTTAATTACACGAAACATTCACAAGCTATATAATTCAAATTTTAAAGTAGTGTAGAAGTTTAAAGTGTTCTAAATGAATCTTCAACCTATCAATATCATATTAGTTAGGTTATTTAATTAGCTAGAGCGTTAAATATTAATTCAAATGTATAACTTAAATACAATGTGAAGCATATTTAAAACTGATGAATCAAATTTCAAATACGTATAAACTTGGTGCATGAATAATTTGAATATTTGACATGTTAAAAGAATAAATAATTATTTTAATGATATTATTTATTTTTCAATATGCCGTATATAAATTACCTATATTGTGTAAGTATATATGTTTAACATTTAGTCCTTATGTTTTAAATATGCTCTATATTATATTCGAGCTGATATTTAATGATATTAATAGTCAGATTGACAAAAAAATCTCAACTGAAATAACATGATTTAAATTCTTTTCACTTACCTGGTAAACATTGGCTGCCGGTCCAAATATCTTTCCAACCATGCATGCATGCTTTTTTCCTGCGGGCCAATACGAAATTACATTCGCGAACCCAAGTAACAACAAGTATTGATGTCTGATTATCAAATGCCATTGCCTCATTAGCTATTAAGCTAAACCCCTCAAAAAGAGAAAAGATTGCAGATTGAGCAAGTAAATGACTAAGGAAATACCAACCATCTTAATTAGTTAGAATATACGTAGCTGTGTTCATATATATGGTTGTTAAGTATGTATATATTTATCATGTCTAATTATGACAGGGTTGTGATGGGTCAATACTCCTAGACGACACTTCTTCTTTCACGGGGGAGAAAACTGCGGCTCCCAATAATAATTCCGTGAGAGGTTTCAATGTTGTTGATGACATTAAGGCCAAGGTGGAGAAAGCTTGCCCTGGTGTAGTCTCTTGTGCTGATATCTTAGCCCTTGCAGCTCGGGACTCTGTTGTTATTGTAAGTAATTGAAATGAAAAGTACATACATACATGTATGTGCTCCTTTTTATATTATTATTGCGTATTAGTCATCAACTAATCATAGAAAATCTGCTGTACTTGAAAAGATAACGATATTCACAAGAAAAAAGTTGAATTTGATTGGTACAGCTTGGAGGGCCCGGCTGGGATGTTAAGCTTGGAAGAAGGGATTCAAAGACCGCCAGCTTTTCTGCTGCGAATAGTGGTGTCATCCCACCTCCGACCGCCACCCTTAGTCAACTCATCAACAGATTCCAAGCGCGAGGTCTTTCTGCCAAGGACATGGTTGCTTTATCTGGTATAATAGACCATTCTTTCCTCCCCTGCACTGCACTACTTTATTATATCTATACATCTCTTCTAAGCTAAATTGCTTTATGGTGCCGAGCCAGGGGCTCACACAATTGGGAAGGCAAGGTGCGTGCTTTTCAGAGGTCGCATATACAACGAGACAAACATCGATACTTCATTTGCGAAGGCAAGGCAAAGTAGCTGCCCAAGAACCAGCGGATCAGGGGACAACAATCTAGCACCCCTAGACGTGGCAACCCCAGATTCTTTTGACTTAAAATACTTCAATAACCTCTTAAACAAAAAGGGTTTGCTCCACTCGGACCAAATACTCTTCAATGGCGGATCCACCGACTCATTGGTTAAAACATACAGCAGCAACACCAAGAAGTTCTATTCAGACTTCGTTACTGCAATGATAAAGATGGGAGATATTACCCCACTCACCGGATCAAATGGTGAAATCAGGAAGAATTGCAGGAAGCCTAATTAATGGCTCTTCCTCCATTGCTTTGCCCCAATAACTGAGGACTTGTCTAGTCTACACAGTTTGCTTCTTTATTTGTATGGTCGTAGGAGGTCGGAAAGTTACGAAGAAAAAACTGTACTTGCCGTTCGTTATGAATCCAACAACAAAAGAAAGATAATTGATTGCAACAAAATAAAATTAAGTGGAAAAGAGAAAGCATGCTAATGTTTGATGAGTTCCAGAAGGAACAATGATGCGTCTGTTTTGATGCAAATTAATGAATTTTGTGTTTTCTCTTAGCCTAGCCAGCTATTAAGCACAATGAGTACATTTTTCTTAGGTATTCAAACAATCCCACGCACACGGATAAACTGATACAAGCAACAACAAAGATGATCAAGATTTGCATTTGTTTCGAACTTGTTATGATATGGCAAATATGTTGGTAATGGCTTTGTGTCAATATATTAGAATGCATTTTGGAGCATGTCAGGTTGCATTTGAGTCTTATTTTTCTGCAATTCTAAGTAGGCTTGAGTCTTTAGACAAGACAAACATGTCTCATTATAGGATGATGTCTTAAGACATGATAAGCAAGTCGAGACATTTGAAGTCATCAACTAAATTAGTTTCACGGGAGATTAGTCTTGAGACATGGTCTTTGTGTCTCACGATATAAGACCATGTCTTGATACATTGACCCAAGTATAGAGAATTGGCTCTAGTTTTTAAAATTTGAGCTTCTAATGTTAGAATTGTAAAACAAGATCTGATATAAAAATTTAATAAATTAGGATCTGTCATATCAGATTATTAAGAATAAATTAAGAACAAAACTAAATGCGAAAATGTACTTGAATCCATGGTTGGAGATTGCCTAAAAGGTTTTGATTTTCCAAGAAAATAGTTTATCTCATTGTTTAACCCTCTAAAAGAGATAAAAACAAATACGAGATATATATCTATTTCTTGGGTACCACTAGAGGTGCGCCCGGCCCGCCCGAAATATGGGAGGGTTCGGGTAAAAATATAGGCTCGAAATATGGGTTTCGGCAAAAAACGACGGGCCTCGCCTCGGGCATCACTTTTTTGGCCTGGGCCCGGCCCGAATATAATAAATATTTATTTTTTTATTTTTTTATTTTAAAATACTTTTAAAATACTTTTTTTATTTTTTTATTTTTAAAATAAATTTTTGGTGTTTATTAAAAAATGAGCCGGGCTGGGCCGGGCCAGGCCAGGCTCGGGCTTAGGAATTTTTTCCCGGGCTGGGCCAAGACAAAATTTTGGGCCCATATTTCGGGCCGGGCAGGGCTCGGGCCTAGGACGCGAGCCAAAATTTTTTTGGGCCCGGCTCGGCCCGGCCCATGAGCACCTCTAGGTACCACTACCTCTTTTTAAATAGCTTATTATTAAATCAATTTTGATATTTATAATTTGGCCCCTCATCAAATTATAAATACAACTTATGGTATCTATACATTATTTCCATGACACTTTAATACACATGACACTTTTAACATAATTGGTCACTTAATTTTATATCACACTTTATAATAGCATTATACATTATACATTATACATATGCGTCCATAATTGAAGATTTTAATCCAACATCCAATTTAACGTTTTAAGGTCCTTTTGAGTTCATTTTTGGTTTGTAATGTTTTATAGATGTTGGATAGATTATTTGCATGATTAAAACTTCAGTATAAATACGTTTTAGATATTTGAATGATTAATCATTATTGCTTCGACAACTAATGTGACACTCTTTATTTGATTTAACTTCTATATCCGATATAAGATATTACAAAATCCTACTTGAAACGATAATAATAGTAATAAGAGATGGCACGAACCATCCCATAAAATGGAGAATGAAAAAATATAAATTAAATAAAAGAATATTGAAAAACACTTCAATCTTACAATTCTAAAAAAATATAACTTCGGCTAGATAAATGGAAATTAATTACTCATAATTTTTTGTAAATGCCAAAACAATATTAACCAAAGAAATATATTACAAAGCCTCCTCCCACCTTGGGAAGTGCCGAGTTCTTTATTTATAAGGACTAAAAAGGAATTCTACCCTAACTTTCTCTGCAAAATAATAAAAATACGGGTAAACTACAAAAAGTCAATTTTGTTTGCTTTAGATTATATTTTAGTCACTTATGTTTGAAATGTTATGTTTTAGTCACTTACGTTATCGTTTTGTTACAAAGTGGTCACTCTACCATTAAGCTCCACCTAACGGCGGTCCTACATGGCAATCCAAATAGGTTTTAAATGCTAACTTGTATGTCCTACGTGACCGTCCAAATTAAATTTATTTAATTAAAAACCTATTTTCATCCCAACAACTGGACATCCAAGTTGGCATTTAAAACTCATTTGAACTGCCACATAGGACTACCGTTAGAGAGGTAATGGAGTTTAACGGTAGAGTGACCATTTCGTAACAAACAATAACGTAAGTGACTAAAACGTAACATGTCAAAACATAAGTAATTAAAATATAATCTGAAACAAACAAAAATAATTTATCCTTAAAAATAATATAAAAATAAAATAAGATCTCAAAAAGACAAAATCATTAAATATAATATCTAACATTCAAAGCAAATCCTAAATCATTAAATACAAAACAATTGCTTTATCTCAAAATAATTCTATGATTATTAATGTG
Organism: Gossypium hirsutum; assembly: GCF_007990345.1. NCBI lineage: Eukaryota > Viridiplantae > Streptophyta > Magnoliopsida > Malvales > Malvaceae > Gossypium > Gossypium hirsutum. The sequence continues at coordinate 50,649,540 of NC_053439.1, read as the reverse complement.
ATCCACATTTTGTCCAAAATCTTCAAGCAACACACCTACCGTATTGTTCCCACGACTTTGTCAATCATCGTTCATGCATCAACTACAGAAATTGGATCCAAATCTTAATATTTTTGTGACATTATTACACTTTTTAAAAATCAATATAATTTACTAAAATTAGTAAAAAAATGTAAATATTGTACATATCAAATCCAAGTAGCCTTCAACTAAGGGAGCAAAGATAAGGATTGATTGCTCAACAAAAATAAATAGATTTATATATTGTTTAATTAGTCTAAAGTATCAAACAATATGGACGTGGAAATTTCGAAGCTAAGGGGTCCATCGGTATGTACCATATGGATAGGCAAACGCTGCAAGATTAGACACCTGAACAACCAGCTCTACCTTCCTTGAAAATATGTGATAAGTTTGTCGATTGATATTAATATTATTGTCAATGCAGGAGAACGTAGATTTGAGTACGTTGAAGCACATTATCCTCCTATTTATGAGTTAAAGAGGAAGTATTGTGTCAAAAAGAACAAATGTGATCAAAACTTGTAATATAGATTTGAAATTTAGTCCATATACATTCATTTTTAGAAATTTATTCTTTTTACTTTTCAGATTTCAAAATATAGAGCCAACAATCAACATTGGTAAAATTATTTTGTTAAATTCAAGTTCATTATTATGTCTTTTTTTTAAATTATTTGACTATCAAGTAAGTATTTTTTTTAACTCCACTCCAACATTAAATAAGAGGATAAATGCGCTTCAACGAGCTTAAATTGTCCCTTAAATCGTATTTCTGGATCCGTCAATGATCGAAGGGTTTATTAGAATATAAGGGCTTATCTTTTAGGATCAATTTGTTTGAAAGATTTCTTATTTTTTATGAATAAATATTTGATAGTACAATAATCTAATATTAAATTTGAGACCATCAACATTGCAAGAATGGCTATCTAATATATTATTGCGACATTGGCTTGCCTTAAAAAATAATTATGCCATATAATTAATTATTTTGATTTTATTTAATCATTAAAAATATATTTATCATTGAAATTATTATATTTAATTTTTTTAATTAAATAAATATTTTTATAATCAAATGGGTAATATATAAAAATTTTGAAATGTAATTACTTACATTTTAATTTTACTTAAATTATCCAAATTTGATAATTGATTTTTTAAAATTGTTTAAATTAAAATTTAAAATAGATAATATATAAATATGTAAGTTAAATCAAATGGTTAATTATCTAATTAATTTTTTTATTTAATTAAATATTTATCTAAAATTTAAAGATTCTAATTATCAAATTAAAATTTTAATAAAATTTAATTATTAAATATAATAATTATCCAAATTATTATTTTTAATTTATTATTTAATTAAATAAATATTTTATAATCAAATGGATAATATACAAAAAAATTATATGTAAATTGTACTTATATTTTAATTTTACTTAAATCATCTAAAATTTTTAAGTAGATAAAAATAAATATATATATATATATATAGAAAATAAATAAATAAATAAAAGATGCAACACCTGTCCGATATCATGCTTCCGTACATTGTTAGATATTATATATATATGATATGTAAGTTTGGTTTTAAAGTTTATTTTGGCATTTGAGTCTTCTTTTTCTTTGTTTTAATTTGGTACATAAGTTCAATTTTAATATTCAATTTGGTACCTAGGTAAAAAAACCCAATAAATAATTGATACATCTACTCTAGTAAAAAAAACTTAAGTACTTAATTGGGACAAAAATAGCTCAGGTTCAGGTATTTAATTGAGATAAAAAAAACTTCAAGTACCAAAATGAATATTGAAATTAAATTCAAGTATCAAATTAAAAAAAAACCTTTTGATAACTCAATTTAAACTTAACTAGTTAAGGTGAGGAAAAAATATAACTAGTTAATTAATCAAAATAAATAAATAAATAAATAAATCTATAGGTGATTTATATATGATGAAAATAGAAATTAAACATTTTTATTGTTGGTTCTTTGGGTAGAAACATTTTATTGCATAATTGAAGATATTGCATAGAAAGTAGAAACACAAGAAAAGTAAAATTTCCTTTGTCTTTTTCCTTTTGAAAAGTGAAACTAGTAATAGTAAAAAGGTAACAATAAAGAGAAAGCAGCCACAAAAGTTTAAATTGATATTGTTGGAGATTTGATTGATAAAAAATTATTTAAGGGTGTGTTTGGAAGGAAAATTATTTCTAAAACATGTATTGATTTTTGTTATGTTTGGATAATTATGTGTAAAATATATTGCGTTGTTTGAAAATTTTTACTGGAATCATGTTTTAAAAGTTGTTCTTAGTGAAACAAACATAATATAACATTATATTTGTTATGAAATATTATAAAAGTATTTTCTTTTGGTAACTGGATTTCATTTTATAATATTATATTTTATATAAACTTAATAATAAATAATACACAATTAAAACTTAATTTGAAGTTATGTATGACATTTATGCGAGTGGATAATAACACATTGAAGTTTATTAAAATAAGAAATTATATTAATAAGCTATTATATTATTAAATATAAATAATAAAATATGCATATTTAATAATATAAGAATATAATATTTGATATTAATATTTTTAAAAATTAAAATTTATTAATAATATTATGCTTGATCCAAGTATAAAAATCAAGAGGTTTATTTTCTATTGATCTGTAAGTCATTTTTCATTAGTTAAATTATTTTCCATGAAATAAACACGAAAAAATATAAAGAGTTATTTTTTATAAATAATTTTTGTGGAATAAACATAGCTTAATTAGAAATTCGTAACTAGTATGATTGAAGTTCACTCACCATTCTTATATGATTGAGAATAGGAGAAAATTAGGAGGTGATTAAGCATGATTACTTTCTCTTTTCTTTTTTATTCCACTTTTAAAGATGGAAAGTTTAATTCATGGTATAGCCCTTAAACTAAATTAGCTTTTTTAATTTTGTATATAAATATATTTGTCTGTATATGAACTATCATTTTTATTTTATCTTATTTTATCTAAAAGTGAAGTTTTTAATAAAAACATAGCATATGACAGATATTGTTATTGGATGACGATAAACTTTGGCAGCACTTTGAACATCATCAACCCTGTTGGTGCAATAGATAAAAACAAAACCAACAAACAAGTGATTTAGCAGAGGTGACAACTTTTTAAAAGGTGACTGACTAAATCAAAATTCAGTCCCCTAAGCCTCTAGCTATGGCAGTGTCGTCTTCAACATAAGAGAATACTCAAAAGGCATTAAGGAATCATGGACCCCAATGAGTTTGAAAATTCAATCGGTTGATGAATTGCTGTCTTGGATTAATTACTAATTTGATTTTTATAGATATACTTTCATTAATAATCTTATTCACTAACATGCCTTAGTGACTTGCCGGTGTCATGGTGCCACATCCCTATATATATTATCCCTAATGGCTAATGGTACCACCATCCATTCATCTAAACACCTCTGCACTTTTTTATCTTCTTCTATTATAATTTGTCAAGTATAACAATATATAAGCATATTCAGAGTTGAGAGTATGGCTTCTTCATTTGGTGTCTTGTTTGTTGTAGGGGTTTGGATGATGATGGGGAGCGGTAGTTATGCTCAGCTCTCCACTAATTTCTACTCTAAATCATGTCCAAAGGTGTTGTCTACGGTTGAGTTAGTAGTTGAAACAGCTGTGTCAAAAGAGCAGCGCTTGGGTGCTTCTCTCCTCCGCTTGTTCTTCCATGACTGTTTTGTCAACGTAATTTCCACTCTTTCTCTTTCCATCTTCTTACTATACATATACACATGGTCACATAAGCACATTCAGTGTTCTTGGTCAACGGAACTTGAGTAACTTTTTTTTCATTCCTTTCAATTTAATAATATATTGGAGTTTCGTGTTGAAAAGCGCCGTCAAATGTTTAATTTCATGTATATATATTTGGGGTAATCAATATAAAACTCAATCCAGAATACCTTTCCAACCATGCATGCATGCATGTGTTTTTTTCCCTGCGGACTTAAAGAAATTCCATTTGTGGAGCCAATATAAGTACTGATGTATGATGATGAAATGCCTTTGCACCTTGGCTCATATTAATCTTAACCACTCAAAAGGGGAAAGGATTGCATATGGGGCAAGTGAATGACTAATGAAATACTTATATATATGGTTATTAATTAAGTACGTCCTGTATTTATCATATTTAATTATGACAGGGTTGTGATGGGTCAGTACTCCTAGACGACACTTCTTCTTTCACCGGGGAGCAAACTGCTACTCCCAATAATGGGTCCTTGAGAGGTTTCGAAGTTGTTGATGAGATTAAGGCCAAGGTGGAGAAAGTGTGTCCTGGTGTAGTCTCATGTGCTGATATCTTAGCCATTGCAGCTCGGGACTCCGTTGTTATTGTAAGCACTTGAAATGAACAGTCCAACGTACATACTGCATATTAGTATGTCACAAATGAATATAGAAAATTGAGTTTGATTGGTGCAGCTTGGAGGGCCCGACTGGGATGTTAAGCTTGGAAGAAGGGATTCAAAGACCGCCAGCTTTTCTGATGCAAATAGTGGTGTCCTCCCACTGGGTAGTGCCAATCTTAGCCAACTCATCAGCTTATTCCAAGCGCAAGGTCTTTCTACCAAGGACATGGTTGCATTATCTGGTATAATACAAGTATATAACATTCTTTCCTTTCCTGCACTTCAGTCTGTACTACTTTATTATATCTATAGATCTCTTCTAAGCCAAATTGCTTTATGTTGCTGAGCCAGGAGCTCACACAATTGGGAAGGCGAGGTGCTTGGTTTTCAGAAATCGCATATACAACGACACAATCATCGATACTTCATTTGCAAAGACAAGGCGAAGTAGCTGCCCAAGAACCAGAGGATCAGGAGACAACAACCTTGCACCCCTAGACCTGGCAACCCCAAATTCTTTTGACTCCAAATACTTCGAAAACCTCTTAAACAAAAAGGGTCTACTCCACTCAGACCAAGAACTCTTCAATGGCGGATCCACCGATTCATTGGTCAAAACATACAGCAGCAACGTGAAGAAATTCTATTCAGACTTTATTGCTGCAATGATAAAGATGGGAGATATTAAGCCACTCACCGGATCAAATGGTGAAATCAGGAAGAATTGCGGGAAGCCTAATTAATATAGCTCCTCCGTTGCTTTGGCCTTATAATTAATGAGGACTACCCAGGATTTACTTCTATGTTTATATCGTCGTATGAGGTAAAACAGTTTACGAATAAAAAATATTACTTATCGTTTTTAACTAAAGAAGAAAAATAAAGCATGCTTAAACGATAAGCAGCTTGCATGTTAATGTTTGATCGAGTTCCAAGAAGGACAATGTTGTTTGTGTATTTTGAAGCATATTAATGAATCGTTTTTCTTTCTTCTTAAGCATGGTGATTCACAGGTTGCCTGTAAATTATTGCTCTTTTTGTTACTATATTATATATTTCTTTAAATAGATACCATTAGCTTTTTAAGTTTGAGATGGTCACTGGTCAGAGGCTGACAGCCACTGGTTTGATCATTTCTTTTCCATTAAATGCTTTGATTTTTTTTTATATATTTATACATTATAATAAATTAGCCCATGGTATACGCATACTAGATAATTCGTTTAGTTAAAAATAAACCAGTCAATCAGTATATTAATGGTAGCTTAGCTATTGATTGAGATGTTTGCTTTACTCTAAATAAAACCTTCCATTAGTAGGGCCTAACCATCTAATTATAACATCACACATTTATATTTTTTTTTGGATAAGTCCATGGAGTGCTTGAAAACAAACAGGAGGAGATACGAGACTTTGTTTGTTGACTATCTTCTAGATAGGATTCGTTGGAGATGCCTGCTACAATTGCTCAAATACCATGGGAAGTAGTGGATACTTTCATTCCTCATAAGAGAAGTCGTTGTAGTAGGAGATATGGGTTTCTGTGTCCTTAGCCCGTTTAAAGGAAGAACCTCATATTGGAGGAAGGTGAAGCCTAAGGTGCATCGTGTTGGAGATGTGGTCTGAACGAGGTTGAGGAATAACGCAATAAGGTGATGGATTCTGTTCGGCAGTGGAATCTAATCGGAATGAAATGTCATCCTCGAAGGAGTGGTGGGATTCTGAAAGGATTGGGAAGGAGATTAATAGTATGAAGATGATCACAGGGGAGGTGAATGAAGAAATGGTCAAGTTGTTGAAGAGGTGTGTGGTGGGTACCGCTCGATGCTTTTATGAGACCATGACTCTCAAAGAAAACTTCAAGATGGGTGGGGTATTTGATGTGAATATCAACAGAATGGGGGTAAACAATTCCTAATTGTTTTTGATAATGAGGATGAGACAAGAAATTGAATGGAAAGCCTATGGTTGTAACACCCCGGTAATTAGTAACCTTTACAGTTAAATGGGTAAAAACAAGTTATCATTATGTATGTAATGCACTAGTAAAATTCATTCTAAAAACAAGTTTAATGAAAATTAATATGGTCCATCGCATATAGAGAATGAGTTTGAATATTCTTAATGAATTTCACAGTTTATTGTTTAAATGTCTAAAGCAATAGAGACATTATAGGAACTCTACCTATATAAACATAAGAAGTGGTGCCGCTTTAACAAATAGAGGTAGAGTCTCTCTTGTAAATGTTTATTATGAACAAGATAAGCATATGGTTATATTAGTGCTAAAAGTGAACAACCTATGACGAAAATATAAACGAATATTATGTGTAGTGTATTTTAGATTCTAATACTAGGAGTTGCGATTTAATCTTCGAACACTAACTTCATTAGAATTATGAAAATACATCTGTTAATTGATAGTCCAAATCAAGAGATACTATTTTGTATGCATAATATGTGTTTGTGTGAAAGGCTATAAAATAAGTTACCTACATTTTAAACTAGGGGGATTGTTAATAGTTTATAACGTTGGTATAATAATATTTCAGTATATAAAAAAGTCTAATAAATTATAATTATTGATCAAGTAGTTGTATTATAAAGAAGTAATTTTTGTACGTAAAATTTTCTTATAAAAATATAATTTTATGTAAAATTATCTTATTAAACAACATAATATTATGAAAGGATATTTAATGGAAAGAAGCACTTATCATATGTCTATATTAAGTTTTTTTTTTTCTTAAGTGGGCTTAGGTACTTTTATGCGAGGCCTGGGCCCAAAGAAGTAGAGACAAAGATTTGGCGAATGTGTTACTGTTAAAGCAGTTGACTTAACTAACAACACAAACACAAAAAAACCGAAAGGAAAGCGAACTCGAAACTCGGTGGCATAGCTAACTGAGACAGAGATGAACTCACCGCAGCTTCCACAGACGCGTGGGCGCGTGTTATCCTCATCCGAGATAAACAAATCCCCAGCCGGGTCAGGAGGAGATCTTGAATCTTCTTTAATCCAAATCTACCACCATCACCACCACAACTCCCTCAAGCTCCGGGATCAGGCCGGTCAGTTCTGTTTTTTTTTTTTTGTGTGTGTGTGTGTGTGTTAATTAAGTAATTAATTAATTAGTTTAAAGGAATTGATCGGGACAGAGAAAGCGAAGAAAGATGCGATTAAGAAAGCGGGGAGAGTGTCGGATTTGTTGGTGGAGGCGGTGAACGGAGGTGTGCAAGAGTCGTTTATAAACGAGAAGCGAATCGAGGCGGAGATTCGTGCTTTGGCTTCTACAATTGCTCGTTTCATGAAGCAGACCGATCAATGGCTCGCCGCTTCTCACGCCATTAACACCGCTGTCAAGGTTTTTCCCACTTTCTATCTCATCCTTAACTCTTTTTTAAATTAATTACAACTGGGTTTTTGATGAATTGTTGGTTTTAGGAAATTGGAGACTTTGAGAACTGGATGAAGAGCATGGATTTTGATTGTAAGAGTATCAACGCTGCAATCCGCGACATCTACCAACAATGACATACGAATTCAGGTAGTTTTCTTCATCCATTTATTTTAAAATTACTGCTAATCATATCCAATTGTACTCTTTCTCACTACTGTTACTGCAAGTTCCTTGGAATCCAATGAGATTGCTGGCTTCATTATTTTAATTTATTAACCTGCTAAAGTAATAGTTGTATTTGCTAAGAGTAGAACTCAATGGCATGCCAAACTTTAGACTACATTTACCATAACACTTGAGCTTGGAAGTTGGAATCATAGGGTTTAATGTTTTGATGCTGGTTCTCTTGGAGCATCCTATGCTCTGAGCGTATGAACATCACTTAATATGTCTATGTGATAGCATAGCAAAAAACCAAAATGTTAATTCTATTTTATTCTAGATGCCAATATCCTATTTGGGAATGTTTTTGAACCTCAGGCATTGAGGAAGCTTTTCCCACTATTGAAACAGGAAGAGGTTCCCTTTTCTTTCCTTTCTTTGGAACATGTTAATTTCTTCATGATTTTCTTTTAAATAAAGACTGGTAGAGTAACAGACTCTCATGGTAACCCCAACCATATATACATATTATATATAAAGTTACTTAGTTTATGGCTTATGTGGATTATCTAGGGAAGTGCTTCATCTTCTACTTGCTCTTTATCCAGTTAACACTAGAAAAGAGCTAACGAGATTTGTTCTTTAACCATTCTTGGTGCTTGTGCGGCCCTAATAGTTGCATATCTTGGGATGAATTCTATGCGAAATAATAGTTGCTTCATAACATCAATAACCTCATAACTCTCTAAATTCAATAAATTATATCTTTTAAGCACTTGGTTTATATTTATAGCTAAAAAATTGCTTGTTTATTATCTTCTACAAGAAAATGAAGGATATCGCACCTACTATATGCGGTTTGTGAAAATTCATAGTCATTGCTTCTCTGTTTACTCTGTGTTATTCATTTGCATGCAGGCAGGCACCAATTGAGGTCCCTGCTTCTTCTGACAAGTCTCTGCAATTTCATTTCCTTGTTCTTTTGATAACAAGAAGCTATTATTAGGATGTTGATCTCTTTGCTTTGAGAAGCTGGCAAAGTTGTGCCTCTGCAATTTCATTTCCTTGTTCATTTGTTCCATACTATTAAGCTGTCCATCTCTTTCTTTTGAGAAGCTAGCAAAGTTATGGAGGCATATATGTACAAAACACAATAGCAGAAAATAATTGATAGATGTAATAATTGATTTACCTCATATTTGATTTGCATTCACTGATGGTTTTTGCTAATAATTTCCCTTCTTTTAGTGGTGGTGGACGAGCGTGCGTGTGTGATCAATATGGTCAATGGTCGTAGAATGAGTTACAAAAAAAATGCATGATTGACGCCCATACTCGAGGGTCTTCCCCTGCTTTGACCCTAGCTCAGATCCCGGCAAACTCAAGTGTAAGGAAAACACGGATAGAGCAAGAAGAAAGCAGCAATTAAGATCAAACACCTTTATCACTATCGCCATCCTACCTCGATCTTCTCCTTTTCAACTTAGTAACATATAAAAAAAGAAAAGCCTTCAAAACTGAGTTTCCTAAACAAATGGCTCTCTACACCACAATTTCAAGCAAACATTCAAAACACAAACTTTTCTTCCTCTGCTCCGACTGATACCGCTCCATGTCCCATCTCTTTGGCAGCTGCCGCCACTGAATCACTTATGTTAAGCAGATACTGCAAGCGGGACAACTTCTCAGGAGCAGGATTACTTTGGGCGTATACACCAAACAGATCAGCTAGCTCCTCCGGCACCTCCCATGATAGTGGCTCCGAAGGCACAGCTTTGTCACAAGCTAGCAAGTCATTAAGCGAGGAAACCTACAAAACCAGCAACGAATCTTAGGCATTAATTGACCTTGTTACAAGTACAAGTATGCTAACACCAAACACTATTGAACTACATGAAACCAAGCTAGAATGTTCCTTACCGCTCCCTGTCGATTTCTCTGCCGTAGCAGTGCCACAGCTTGAACAAGTGAATTGGACAATCTAGTCCGTGCGAGATCATGAACAACACCTTTTGCCTTCTGAGGATTAACCTTGAGATCTGCTGGGATTTTGTCATAGACTTCTTCTTCATCAAACTCACCAGTGCCTGATGAGAAAATCTCATCTACAGTTTTCTTGAAGAGGTTTTCCCGTAAGCTCTCTGAGATCATGTTGTCTAAATCAACACCTGATTCCTTGAGTTCCCTTATCTGCTTAATGTTGAGTCTCCCTTGACCAATAGCTGTTTCAATAGCAGCTGCCATTTTGGTAGTTGTTATGCTCTTTATTATTTTCTGTGCATATGGTCCAGGTAAGCCAACATTCTTCTGCAGCTCATTGAGCTGCTCCATCCTAGCCTTGGTCAACTGTCCATCAGCTAAAATCACCTCAGCTTGTTGCCTAAAAGCCTGCTCCGCCAAACTCCGATGGACTTCTACTGTCTCCTCACTCGTCAAACCAAGGATCCCACCAAGCTGGTTCAGTAGAACATACTCTGAATCATCCTTCTTCGTGGTTATTTGAGCACCAAAAGGAATCCTGGTGACTTCACCTGTCAGACAATATAACAAGTACGTTTTGTAGAGGTCCATACGGTCTCTTTCGGAGAGGTCATCTTTGAGTGTTATCTCTGTTTGGCCTGGCTTGCCCAACTTTGCATTAAGTTCCTTGTTAGGTTTTATTTTCCTAAGTGTCTGAAGGGATTCCCATTCATCATCCTCGTCAACTTCTTTTACTTCCTCTTTAGCAGGTTCTTCTGATGGAGTATCAGAAGATTCCCCTTTGATGTCTGCCACCAATTCCGTGACAACCAAGGTGTTAAAGGCAATCAACTTTTTAAGTTCTCTTGCGGATTCTGTCCGATTATCCGCCGATCGAGACCGTTTCACATAATTCAAGAAAACCTTACGGACCTGAGCACATGCATGATGATTTCAAGCAGGGAGAAAGACGTTAAACCTAGAGCTCAAATTTAATAAAATGAATAACCATTGGCACAAAATAACTGTAGTGTGCACTCACAGCCTTGCTCGCAATCGACATAGCTGCTTCTCTAGTTAATCGCAAACCATGTGCAGCTTTCCTCACAGCATTCTTTACATCGGCATCATAGCCATCAACACCAGCAGAAATAGCATCCTTCACAGCCTGAAGTGATCATTTATAATTAAAAGAAGAATTAAGACACAACTAACCACATCTTTTGGTTCCAATAATCCATGTGAGATTTTTCATTTTTCCCAGCTTTTCCATATCAACATGACAGTATCATAAAGACATCAAACCTACGGGACTATATATCCCTTTTAAAGTACAGTACAGCTGATGAGGTGCTAGTGCAATACTAAATCGGGGAATCTACTTATTCTATTCTCAAGTGTAGAACATAAAGCAAAAAAATAACTGTTCAGACTGAATTTTGAGTAGATATAGTATTAGAATAATGAATCTCCAGGCTAAAGGGACACAATTTTACCTTCTCAAACAAACTGCCACAGATATCTGAGTGAGCTGCATCAACAGTTTGCTGAGGAATGCAGAGCATGACTCGCACCTTCAGCAATGCAGCAACATCACTTTCATCCAGCTCACCGTCAGATACACATTGTTGAAGCTTTTTCCGGTAGATTTCTTGAAACAAAATAGACATATCAGACACTTCAAATAATATTTTAACATTGAAAACAGAAAAAACAATATCCTAATAGGGAAGACAAAAAGTCTCAGCCTTTTCCTTTTCCCAACCCTGCTTCTAATACCTTCGTGAATCTGACTAGCCTTTTGTGGATCAAAGTGCAATTCTTCACAAAGATTCTGGAGGAAGGCAGCCTTGCTATCTGCCATCTCAAGGTCACCACCCTGAAAAGCCTCTGAAAGCCGTTTCTGATATACTTTCGAAGTAACATCAAGTAAGATAGCTTCTGCTTCTTTATTGCCCAAGCCAAGTATGTTCCTCAATTGGTTCAATGAAGTAAGCTGAAGTTCAGACACAGACAACAAAAGAAACAAGCATTAGAAAACAAAAGGACAAGGTGCTGCAAAATACAAAGATAATGCATCAAAACCTACTAGTAAACCAAGACAGAACAGAGAAAAAAGGAATGCAGTAAGCAGTTGTTTTGACTGTTGAAAACACTCCCTGATACTGTTGAGCAAACAATGGGACTCTTATCAGCTAGTTTATCCACTAATAAGTCTATAGTTTCCATGCAGTCACAATTTAAAAGTTGAATCAACAAAAATGGAGACACCAGGCTGAGTAGCCATGAAATTAATAGTTATATACAGGGCAATAAGAGAAGTCTCCTAAGTTTGATGCTGTTAGGTTTTATCATGAGGTGGGAAGTGAAGAATAAAGGGAGGCAACCAGATTAATAGCAGGACGACAAAAAAAAATTCTATAGGTGAATCCTAATTGTGCTTTGCTTGCATATGCTATAAAAATGAGAAGCAAATATTTCCGACTAACACCCTGGATATTTTCAACTTTATCAGGATCTTCATCTTTTCCAAACTAGTAATAATCAGGAAGTTCAGAAGTTACAGAAAACAACAATAACCTTCCCAGCTCCACAACTTAGTAAAAAGAAAAGCTTCTAGAGTTTACACTTGAACATACATATAAAGAACAATACCAGCCAGAAGCACCAGCTACTTATAACATAACTTTGCAGGTTTACTTCTAGCCTCCTTTACACCATTATCCAAGAAAAACCAGCTAGATATTCTTTTAATATTTCCCATAACATAACATGGATCATTTCATTTAGTCAAGGTTATAAGCATTCAATTTTCTTCCATTAAGAATTTTTCTCCAGGAGTGATAATCAAAATTACACTAGTAGCATCCCATAAGAATTGTTCTCCAGGAGTGATAATGTTTCTGCCGATAGGAATAGTTTAAAACAAAAATTAGACATAATGCTTCAGAAAAGGTAACAACTGCTATAATAAAGGAATTTGTTGATGTTCTCCGGACCTCTAAGCTATTAAGACCAACCATGAGGCAACTGAACAAGAATATAGAAAGAAGGAATTCAATTACCTTATCCTTTTCCATGCGGCCACCAGATAAAGAATCAGATACATAAGCCCTATAAAGAAGCTTCAAGTCATCCATCTTTCTGTCACTATCATACTCACCACCTGTGCCAATCATAAATAATGATAGTTTAATGGTTTTGGATGAGGGATGGTCAATCCTCGGTTATCATAAAAATTAAGCATAAATACAACTTGGTAAGAAACAGGTTTGGTCACCCATTTTAAACAAAGCCAGACAAAATTTCACCCAGTTCATCCAATTTCTTCATATGCTTAAATATAAAAACCTGCAGTACAATTGACAAGGTCTAATAGCCATGTATCTAATTAAAGGACTAGGAAGCATACCAACTAGAGAGACAGGACCAAGCCCACAGGCAAAACGATCAGCATCTGGGTGTTTACTCAAAGAGATAAGCAAATCATTGAATGACAATATCTTGTCAAGCTCTTCGACAGCTTGCTTGACTCCCCCACTGAGAAAACCTTACTTGATTAGTTGAGCAAATGGTATCAAAGAAAAAAAAAATTAATATTTTATGGTAAGGACAGAACATTCATAATCATAAGCAAATATAAAAATATACAAACACATTTAAGCATCATCACTAAGGAAAATTTTCTGACTGAAGAAATAAACTGCGTTAGAGTCTAGGCATTCATAATCATACACAGTTCTCGCCCTAGACTTCAGTATGTTGAGTGCCACAGAAATATTTTCCTCAACTAGCTTTCTTTTGTGCTCCATCAACAGATCCTTGGCAAGCTACAAATCGGAAAACTACTATATTAAGAACAATCATATACCAATAACACCAATGCCAAAAATTGTGAAGAAATTATACCTCATCAGAAAGTTTGTATTTCAGTTGAGCTTTTCTAAGGGAGACAAGCAGTTCCTCACCAACATCTGAAAGTAAATACTTAAAATTGAATTAACATTAAAGGCATTATCTGGCAGGTTTTAGATATTGCACAAGAACATTAATCATACAACCACCTTAAATTCTAAAATGGTCAATCTAAAATACACTGCGGAAGGAACATCCACACATTACCTCTTCCAACTGAAGTTAACTTGGAAGCATACAATTGTTTGGCATTATCACGGATAGCAATCTCAACCTGGAGGCATAAATAGTATATACTGACTTATTATCAGGTTGAAAAAAGTATGAACTTATCATCAGATTTTCAACAGTTGAACTGACAGGGCTGCATTCATGATGCCAAAAGTAAAGCGATTGAAATAATTGATTGGAAGAGTATAAGAAAATAGGAGCAAAGTTCATAAAAATAATAGTCATAAGTACCTGTGCATCAGTGACCTTAAAAACACGCTTCCAAGGCAAAAGAAAAGTTGATGCATCCCCAAAAACTAGAGTTGAAACATAAATCAGCCTCTGAAATGCCTGCACTGGAAAGAAGGTAAAAATGGTCAAGATCCACATATGGATTGCATCCTCCTAAGTTCCTAATTCATAATAACAGGTGTACATAATCACAGGTGACTGACCCGCCGCTGCTCTAAATCACCATCACGATCTCCAGTCTCAAGCCTTTGCCTAAAGATTCGCCTACCAATCTAGCAAGCAGAATCAAATAAACAATTTTGGAATTTCCATTAAAGACAAAACGTCTACATAGAGTGAACATCACGAGATTACCTCCATATGCATGGAAGCTGCATCAGGGTCATCAATGCCTAATGCATTTTTGAAGCTGATTATGGTTTCAACTTCATCACCTCTAAGATCTTCACTTCCAGAGGAAAGCACAGAAGATACAAACCTGTAACATCGAAGATTCAGAGCCAAACCTTGCACCTAAATCCTTTTTTCCAAATAAGAAGAGAACTGATTTAACTAGTATCAAACATACCGACAGTACAAATCACAAAGCTCCATGTTAAATGCCTCATCCTGCTTGCTCACTCCGTATCTGAATTATTTTAAACATTGCAAAAGAATTTAGCTCCCAATGAAATTAGTGAAAACAAAAGCCAGAGTCTTTTCAACTTAATCACAATAATAATTGGGTAAGATTTAAAACACGTACTTTTGCGCAATATTCTCAATATCTTCTCTCTTGATAGCATCGGGGCTATCAAAGGCAGCTACATAATTATGCAAAGTAACAGCCGCAACTTCCGGAACAGCGGCGTTCACCGCATAGACGGCCGCTCCGCCAGCAGCCCCGAGGACGGCCGCTCCACCAAAGGCGGCATTCCGATTGCCACCGAAACGAAGGCCGAGGCCATACCCAGCAGCTAAAGCACCAGCAAGGATGACAGCAGAAGTGGCTAGTCTAACGGGCGGCGACAAATTCTGAACCAAGGGTTGGATGCCAGTCAGCTCCTTGGGGCCTCCGAAAATGTTGGGGGCTTCCGTTTCCGATGAGGAAGCGGGTTGGTCATGGGTAGAGAGGGAGCTGCGGGGGAAAGAGACCCTGAAACGACGTCGAGAGGGCCTGGGGAGGGAATTAGGGGTGAAAGGGAATAAGAGAAGAGGGCGAGGGTGAGAGGAAGGGGGAGAAAGGAGAAGAGAGGGATTCATGGGGTGGGGCGACTCGGCGGCTTTAGGGTATAGGGTTTAACGAAAAAATGGAGGAGAAGAACGATGAAGCAGGCCGAGTGAGGATGGGATAGGGAGACGAGAAAGATAAGAGTTTTTAAGATATAAAACACGACAAAATTTCAATTCCCGTTCTGTAGCGTCTATTAGCAGTCTTTGTATATTTACTATGACATAATAGTGGGTTGATTTTCCATAAGGGAATTAGATAGCATCAAAACAAAATTAAGGTACTGTTTGATATAAAATACATCCCTGCATCACACACTAACAGACGGTTTATATAGCTAGGTGGAGTCTTACATCATTTGGTGATGAAGAAAGTTGAAAGTTACTTCTAAGTCGGGATAACGCATCAGTGTTTTTTTTTTCTCGAAAAACATGCTTGAATGATTTAGTCATACAATAGATGAGTATTTTACACTTATCAATCAAAGGAGATAATATAATGTTAGAGACTTTATCGGCAGAAATAAACTGAATAATGATAGCAGCATCCATTTCTATTTCAAGCTTGGTGATTTCAAATCTCTAGCCATTAAAAAGCTATCTCTCAAGGCTTAGAGTTCTGCCTCAACACTAGTAGCTCTTGATATATGTTGATAAGCTCCAATTGCTCAACTACTGATGTGATCCCTAATGAGAGTCCAACCCTCACTATTATTGGCTTACCTGTAGCAGATCCATCGATGTTAAGCTTATACCAGTCTGGTAGAGGTGGTTTCCAAGTAACTAAAACAAAGGATGGTAGATCTCTCCTACTCACTATAGGAGAGAGGGCAAAGAACTCTCCAACCGCAGAGATCTCCCTATCAAGGAAATGCTCTTTAGGGTAGGCATGACCAAAGATTAAAGCATTGTGAGTAAGCCATACCTCTGATAAGGTGAAAGCAAATAGGACACTCCAAGGGATTTTAAGTTTGGTTGCCCTTATTTTCGATGAAAGGTTTGCAGTGAGCTAATTCTCCCATTTGATTCCTGAAATGGGGGGATCTAGGAAGCAATGTGAATGGAACACCAAAAGCTACTTGTGGTTTGCTGATCCCTGAGAAGATGTTGTACATTTTCTTGAGAATTAGAACATAGCAAGCCCACATCCTCCAACTGAAAGTTTCTATGCCAAAAGAAAGATTTTGTGAGAATGGCTTTGAACTCGCATTTCCAAAGGAAGATCTTTAGTTTAGGAGGTAATCTTGATTTCCAAATATAATTCCCCAGTTGTGTGTTCAGGCTCAGGACAAATGCACTTTTATCTACGGCTAGGGAGTATGCACTTGCAAGTGTGAAACAACCATTATTATGACACCCTAAAATTCTTCTGATATACTCTACGAGATTATTACGATAATTGTATCCATATATTAGACGAGAAAATTCATTTTTAATAGATCTAATTATTTTTGAACTATTAGGAGGTCATTAGAAATTATAATAAGTCATTTTCAAAGTTTCGGGCTTAATCAAGTAAAATACGAGATAAGAGGCAAAATGATAATTTTCGCCCCAAAGGTATTTTGGTCATCTAGGACCTAAATATTACTAAATTTTAATGTTTGTAATGATGTGTGGTGATGAGATGATTTTAGAATTGAAAAATGAATAGATTTAGCCTTTAAAGTTAATTTTGATTACATTTTTCTTTTACCCTTTGACTATTAAAGTTAATTTTGATTACATGTTTCTTTTACCCTTTGACTATGTGACTCACCCTTGTATTTTTAAACATAATAAAACATTAAAAGGGGGAAAAGAACCCCCAAACTCAACCATACCAACCGGCCTTATTAGAGAAACAAGAAAAGCTTTCTTCTTCAATCTTTCTCATTTTCTACTCGTTTCTTTTGCAATATTTCACCATTTTCCTTAGTTTTCTTGTAAGAACACCCCATATTAGAACCAAGATTCATTACCAATCTCATCACCCACACATCTAGAGTTTAAGCTCTAGTATGAGAAGGTTGAGCTAAAGAGAGAAGAAAGAGCTTTTGGTAAGGATTCTTAGTTTCTTAGCATTTTATCATCTCATTACATGTTTAAATACTAGAAAATGGCTGTTGAGCCATTCATATGACTATTTAATGCTATCCTTGTATTTTGACATTTTTGTAAAAATGTGGTTTTGTACGTTATTTGAAGAGAAAGAGGTTGCTAGAAGTGGTTCTAGCAAATGAAAGGAGAAAGTGATGGAGTAAGGGTCTTGGAAGAACCATCCTCCATTTTTTTTTTTGGAAGGTAAGTTCTCAAGGAACTTACTACCCATCCTTGTTAATTTTGTGTGTTTGTATGTATTTGAATGTTAAATTTGTTGTCAGTTGTGAAACATGAAAAATATTCATATAGATGACACGTTAGGCAATGAAGTAATATATCATAGTTACATGATTAAAAGGAATGTTTATTTTATTGATGATATAGAAAAATGGGCTAAGAATGTACATGTATGCATTGCTATGATTGGTTTGACATGTAACCATGAGAATGGCTAATGAACTTCTTTATGTATTGATACATGAGTATAAGGAAATTAAAGAGTTATGTAATTGATAAATATGATGTTATAGTATGAAGACAAAAAGAGAATTGACTAGTATATGCACATGATATGCAAATGTCCATGTAAACTTGGTACAAAGACTAAAATATAGTTAGCATGCCAATTAGGGTTATATGCACATTTTTGTACGGGTTTATTATAGAGTTGGAGCTATATTGTGTCATTCGATGGTTTAGCACTTACTGCGGATCATCAGATGTACATTGTTTCTTTTGAGACTACTTAGTATGGTGGAGGGATGTATATGTATATGTTACCTTGGGGCATTGCAATTATGTGCTTTGGTGTAATGTAGTGTAGTTTATGCTCTTCCAAGCTTCTTGGTGTGGTGTAGTTCACTTGTGTGTCTGATTTTGTTTTTACCAAGGTTGCGTTAGGCAAAAAGCTTATACGGATATAAAGTCGATTGTTGAAAATGAATATGAAATGTTATGTAATAAGTTTTAATGCAAAGTTATTTTCTTTACATGTATATGCATATCCATGAGAGGTACTTGTAATGTGTTTAGATGAAGAAATAGATGAGTTACATGTCACTTGTGAAATAAAGTTATGCTAATAAATATGTATAGGTGCTTCTATGCTTATCTTGCCTTGTATTTCTCATGTATGCTTATATATTGATAAGGTTTTTGTTATATATTATTGGGGTGCTTGTGTTGGAAAAAATTTGGTTTGAAAACGGTTTTCTTGCACCGCGGAAAATTAAAATTTTGAAAATCGATCCGGTTTGTGATATCTATAGCAATAAACTTTAGACCAAAATTGTACCTGTGTTTTCGGATGAACAATTCCTTGATTTTTTTTTACTTTCAACCAAATGATCTTCTCCGCTATTCTCATACCACAAACTGTTTCAAGTGTTGGCTCGAACCAATTGAATTAAAACACAAAACTAAAAAATGTTTTCTTTTCTTATTGGGTTGAAAACGAAAAAAAATTTCTTAAATAGAAACTAGTAGAATTGTTATTTTGGAAAAATATATTTAATAGCTGAGAATAAATTTTCTCTATTTTTTGGCAAAGTAACAATTTCTCAAAGTTGTGTTAATAGCTCTACCGACGCCATCTATTTATAGGAAAAGAAAGTAGAACCTTTGTTGAGTTGTAGTGGTTTATTTCAAATACAAAAACAACTTCCTACTTAGAGTAGGAGTAGGGTGAACAACATCATCTAGTATTCCTACTAGTGTTGTCGCCCCCTTCATATCCATGAGGGATTTTTGGTCCTCTCTCACATCGGGTCCAATTACAAGTACTTCCCAAAGTTTTTGGCCCAATACTTTGTAATTTGATCCAACCCGATTTTGTTTTTCTATTTCCCAAAATAAACTTCAATATATTTATATTAAATAAATTTCTCATCCCAATTTTGCCCTTGGTAAAATTATGACAATTTTACTCCTAGTAAAATTTCGAGAAAATATGTATATATTTCACTACTCAACATGTTTACTATGTCTGAATGGCTTATTTTCTTTTTAGGGCTCTAAAATAGCTCAAAAACATAAACTCATTCTTCTAATCATTTCTGAGTAATCTATGTACATTTGCAAATGAATAATTTCTCATTTGCATTTCTATTTCCATTTTGAGAAAACCACATTTATTTCCAAATGATTCCATTTCTCTATTTTAGAGAAAACCATAATCATTTCTGAATGTTTTCCATTTCTCTATTTCTATTCATTTTGTTCATTTTGATTCAAACACGGAATTCATTTTTG
This sequence comes from Gossypium hirsutum, assembly GCF_007990345.1. NCBI lineage: Eukaryota > Viridiplantae > Streptophyta > Magnoliopsida > Malvales > Malvaceae > Gossypium > Gossypium hirsutum. The sequence goes on along the minus strand of NC_053439.1, from coordinate 50,629,636 downwards.
GTTTCAACGAGCTAGCGGAGGGACCGATTGGACATATGTAATTAGAGCTCAAATGATTTATAATTAAGTTTTCAATTTTTCGCCTATTAATTGTAAACTCATGTAGTCACGAAGTCATTCCACTATAGTATCATGACTGAGCTCTCCCTAACGACATACCATTACGAAAACATCTACTCAGTGCTTGTCCAATGACCTTGTCATAAGTGTGTTACCCTCATAAGATATCATTGATCTCTTTGGGATAATATCCGCTCTCCCAATATGATCCTATTTTATCTCATGGTAACCATTACATCTTTCTTCATGAAAAGTCATTCACTATCAAATAGTGATCAAGTCATTCATCACAAAGATGAACAATCCGTGGCCACGTTTACTTTTCATCAACCATGTAATGCCAATGAGAGGATATCATTTTCCCATGTCTCGGGCTATGAATTCCACTATTATGAATGATGCTATGTACTCTAGAAGTCGTACACCCAACGCACCAGCTTTCGGTTCCCTATATATTCGAACTCAGACTTTTACTTACATCAAAGTGTATGAGTCACACATACATAGTCTTCCACCCACTTAGGATTTAGGTACGTAACACTATGAACGTCACAAGTGAATAAATTCATAAACGAATTCAAGATCTATTTTGCTTGGGTCCTGTCCAATGTATTATCAATCTAGTCAGTCACATCTCTGTCTCTATCTTATGGGAGTCATCCACTCTAATGCCTAAGACAAAGCATCTCCTGAATTGGACTGGATAGCAAACATATTAGTCTACTAATACAAGCTGTCTTTTTGTATTACGATCTAACCACATAATATCGCTTAGTATTAGTTGAACATTAGACAACCAGTGAGCAACATTTGCTTCCATTTTTCTTTGCTTACAAAAACTATGTGAGGATAATATGCAAATTATTAATGTAATTCATGAATAATTTTAGTAACTAATTTATTTGAAAAATTACAAGTATACTTAGACGAAAATACTACACTTAGGGCACCAGCTCTAACAACCTAGTATGCTCAACTCCAAACAAGATAAGTATAATGAATTCCATTTGAACTTACTAAGCATTATATGCTTACACGTTGTTGTTTTTGTGCATAGGTTACACTTTCATATCCTTGAAGCCAACATTTCCTTTTGGAACATCACACTATCATCAAGACAACAAGAGTATGAAATTGACATATTTGTTTATTTTGGCATGTACCTAGGCATTTGCATGTGTAAATATGCTTATTTAATATACCATTTGGTACGTGAAGCATTGGTTGTGATGTAGTTGTAAAAGGCTTAATTATTTTGTTATACTTCATGAATGCATGAAAACCTCATTTGCATGCATGCAAATAGCCTAATTGTTGTAAGCTCTAAGTAGTTGGCCAATTAACTTACTTTGAATGATTTTATGATAGCCTTATTTTTCTATTATTGTTCATAATTATTTGTTGGATAATGGCTTGAATTGAGTAAATTTTATGTAAATTCTACTTGTACATGGTTGTTTTTTGAAGCATGTATCATGGGTCCTCTTAGTGTGAGGTGTTTTGGATTGATTTTTAAGTGTTTATAACTCAAAATTTTGGTCCCCTACACCTTGGGTTCAGTACCCATGGTATAGGTATTGGTTCTTAGCCCAAAAATGGGGCTAAACTTTCATCAAGGTGCTTAAAGTTTGGTACTTAATAAGGGTACCGCATGCCCAACCAATAGAATGTTAAATTAAATAGTACAAGGACTTGGGTTCAGTACCTAAGGCCTAGGTATCCCTGTAGGTGCTATAACACTATTTTGTCAAAAACAATCCCTTCAAAATCGAATTTGGTTCTAAACACTTAAAATTTGATTCAAAATCATTTTAATAAGATTTCAAAACTCTAAAACTGATTTGATCTATTTTCTATGATTTTATAAAAATGTTTTCTTATTCAATTTTTAAATAATTTCGAGATTTTAGCATGAAAGTGGTCTAATGGCATATCTCATTCATACCAGTAATCCGGATGGGTGAGGGGTGTTACAATTACTCGTTGGTCCTTGGCATACAATATCACCTTTAAAGGAGGAGTCAAGTACGAGAGTACTCAGAAAAATGTCAACTAACTCCCTTGGGATAAAAGGAAATACATTAAGGCCTAAATACATCCCATTTATTTATAACTTGATTGAACATCCAATTTCTTTCTCTAGATGAAGTGGACCTTGGATTAATTCCCTCACCGATCCCAATCCTAACCAATTATCATACCAAAAATTAATTGTTTTTCCATCCTGAACTACCCATTTGATATTTGAAGCAAGGATCGGGTTGATCTTTCAAAGTGAACTCCATAACACAAAGTGTTAACTTCTTGTAGGTTCCTTGGGTCTTGTAAATGTTTAGATGTAAGAGTTTTATCCTAGAGACTTTCTTTTTCTTGGAGTATTCTCCAACTCAATTTTACTAGGAAGGCTTAATTTTTCTGCTTAGCACGTCAGATACCCAATCTACCTTTGTCTTGGGGTGAGTTACAGTTTCCCAATTAACCAAGTGGAGTTTCATAGCCAACTCACTTCTACACCAAAGGAAATTTCTATTAATGAGATCAATTTAATTGAAAACACTAAACAAAAGTAATTAACATTGCAGAAAATAAATTAAAATGACAACCATCGTAAACTGAATGAGGATAAGCCGACATGTAGGAGAGAGAACTTTAGCTTTCCATGCTTTCAATTTGCTTCTAACTTTATCAATGTTGAATTCATAATCCTCGTAGATCACTCTTTTAGAATGAATGGGGAAGCCCAAATATTTTCCTAAATCTAGAGTTTCCCTTATTCTAAGAGAGTTACATATACGATCTCTAATATCGGAGGCACAATTACAGGAGAAGACAATTCTCGACTTGGCTAAATTAATGTATTGTCTAGGTTCTTCCATAAATAAAAGAAGGGTTTTGTTAATGGCCTCAATAGTACACCTATTTGTTTTAGCAAACAGAATTACATCATCTTGTTGGGATCTTATGACCTTAGTGTAGTTGTTTCATCATTAATGCTTATAACCTTTTGGTCAGATTAGTTAATAAAATTCCATTCTTTGGATTGTTATCTTTTGTATATTAGTATCTCAACGATTTTTCCTTGAAAAGCAAAATGTATAAGCTAATATTAGTTCACTGATTATCTAACGTTTAACTAATATCAAGTCGCATCATTTGGTCGAATAATGATGTAAGAAGGTCACTTATATTAGTAGATAATTTAAATAGTTCATAGTTTGAATAATAAAAATTGAGCAAATTGATTGAATGAACTATTATATTTTCTATCAAGTCCAACTGGAGAGATACATTGCCTTAGGTATCAAAGCGAATGACTTTCAGAAAGATAGAGACATAAGTATAATTGTCTAGACTGACAATACAGTAGACAAGACCTAATATGAATTTATCCCAGACCATTTTATGGATTTATTCACTTGTGGCGTTACCTCAATCCTGAGTAAATGTCTGTATGTATGTAACTTGTATACTTTGATATATTAAAAACCTGAATTCAATTGGTAATAGAGTCGAAAACTGGTATGTTGGGTATATGACTTTTGTATGACATAACTTCACTTATAAAAGTAGGATTCATAGCCCAATTAAGGGTAACATATATTACCTCACTGGCATTACATGGTTGATGAAAACATCGTGGCCACCAGTCATTTGTTTAGGATGAATGATTTTATTACTGTGTTAGTAATAGACTTCTTCATAAAGAAAGATGTGATGGTTATCATGAGATAAAATGGGATCACATTGGGTAAACGAATTTAACCCAAAGAGATAAATGATATCCTATAAGAATAACACACTAATGATAATGTCATTAGATAATAAAAATTATATGTTGTTTTCATAATGACATATAATAAGAGAGGATTCAGTAATGGTACTTTTAGTGGATTGACTCTATGAGTCAATAATGTTGTAATTAATAAATGAATAGTTAGAACTTATTTACAAATTTTTTGAGCCCGAAATATATGTCCAATCAGTCTCTCCGCTAACTCAACATAACCATTTATGAACTACATTTAGAACTGATATATTGAATAAATGAAAACAAAGAACAGAGAAATAGATTGCATGTATTACTATTCACAGGGAATGCATTTTCTCACGAGGAACAATAGATGACTTGGAAATTAATTTAATTTATTTGGATTATTATTTGATTGTTTATAACTAAATAATTGAAGTTCAAAGTGAAAATTAAATTAATTAGTCATCACAGTTTTACAGAATGAGAAAATTAAATTTATCTACTCATAGATTCTAGTATTGTACCGTTATCATGATTTTAATGGAATTAGAATTGAATTGAGAAAATAATTTAATTGAGAGAAATAATTAAATTAAATTAAATTAATAAATAAATAATATGTTAAGAATAAAAATTAGCTATTTTAGATAATTTATATGAGTTGGTTTAAAGATTGAATAACATGTATAATTATATACAATACATGAATGAACCCAGTAAGCCTATTTAAAAAGGATGGGCAATACCCAGGGTTACCCAGAAAGGGTGTGCGCTGCCCACCCTAACAACACGTTTGGTTGGAGGGAATGGGTATTCCATTCCTTGCCTATTCCGCGCTACAGTAATTACACCCCTATTTCACAGCTTGGTTCACCATTTACTGATTCTATAGTTTTGCTATTACACCCCTATTCCCTCAGCAGTTGTAATAGGTATTCAGGGGTGGGGGCTCTGAATTGCTATTCGACACCAATATTTTCACATTTTGAGACCAAAATAGCCCGCTTTCTTCTCCCCAAAATTTTGCTCCAGATTTCATCCACATTTATCCCCAAATAATTGTTACCAATTCAGTTATTATTTTTCTTAACAAATAATTAATCAATATTTAATTAAATAAGAAAATAGTAGCTTAGGATTTTTTTTACTACCAATTCAATTATTATTTTTCTTATTATCTCAGTGGGCTAAAAGATGTAATTATTATATTTTACTACCAATTCAATTATTGTAGAATAATTAAATTATTTATTTCAATAATGATATTTTAGCACATTAAATATGTATTGCAGTTTAAAAATAATAAAGTAGATTATAGTATTATATATTTTGATTTTTTTAATTCATATAATAATAATTATATTACGAATGTTATTAAATTATATTTTTTATTAAATTATATTTAATAATAATTATGTTAAAATATGGTTAAATTATTTATTATTTTTATTAAATTATTTTCAATAATAATCTTATTAAAATTTAATAACAATAACAATAATCATCTACCTAAAAAAAATTCTGCTAAAGGTATTCTGGTCATTTTAGTTCTTTTCCTTATGCTATTACAGCATCATTCCATTCAACCAAACACAAGAATACTATTACAGTTCTATTCCATTTCATTCAACCAAATAGTTAAATTACTTATTACAGTTTTATTCCATTACAACTCTATTCCATTACAGTTCTATTCAGTTACAGCTATATTCCATTACAGTGAACCAAACGTACTGTAATAGTTCTAATGGGGCTTTATGTTTTCTATTAATTTATTATTATTTTACTCCTCTTGTTTAAGTAGAATTCTTGCGAATTTTCCCTTTAAATAGGGACTATAAGCTAAGTAAAAAAAAAAAGACACATCATTGAGCGTAGTTACTTTGTCAGAAAATAGTGATATTTGTTTTCTCAAATAAATTTGATTTTCATGAGAGCTCAAGTTAGATTTATTTCTCATAGAGAGTATTAATTTTTCCTATTGAAAAATTAAAAAATTTCCATTGTGCGATTAGTTTGTTAATTAGAACCTGCTCTTTGAGTAAGTGATCAAGGGCTTGAAAATAACAGAGAAGATTGTAGTGGTTGAAAGTCAATAATCGTTCAGAACCGCTAAGCCGAAAACATATATAATAATTTGGTAAATTTTATTATTATAAATAGATCGGTTTTTAGAAGAAAAAAAATTAAATTTCTGCCGTGCAACCAAATAGGTTTTTAGATCGATTTTTCCAAAAAAATCTGCAAACAAGAGATATGGAAATCAAAGGCCGCTTTTAAAGGCGAATCAATAGCCACATTTTTTAGTCCACATTCTACATGGTTTTAAGGTTAAGGAATTCCATGCGTAGAATAAAAATATATGGGGATAAGGGATCTCTTTGCCTGATGCCTCGAGAGGGATGGAAACTTTATAGTTTAGAGCCATAAAGGAGGATCGTTATAGAAGTAGTAGAAATACAACTCAAGATAAGATTAACCCAATTAATAGGGAAACCGGAAAAGAGAAGCATTTTCCTCACAAAACTCTACTCTAATTTGTCATAAGCCTTCTTGAGATCCAACTTAATAACCCTTTCATCTTCTTTAAGGGAGTGCATAAGTTGCTGAACTATAATGGCATTATTTGAAGGTTTTTTGCTTGAGACAAAACTACCTTGAAATGGGGAAATTAATTTGTGAAGAAGGGGTCTAAGTCTCATTATCATAATCTTAGTAATAAAAACTTGTAGACTTTATTACACAAGGTAATAGGTAGAAATTGAGAGATGGAAGAGGCTTGGACTTTGGTATGAAGGTCGCCAAGGTCTTATTTAAGGCTTCTGATACAAAGGAGGTCTTAAAAACTTCAAAAATCAAGTCAATAACCTTATGTTTAACCTGAGGCTAATAACACCGGTAAAAGAAAATATACACTCCATTTGGGCTCGTGGAAGAACAACATTGCTTTAGCTATCTCAACCTAAGAAATTTCCATTCCAAGCATTTGTATATTTGGCTCCGATAGGTGTGGCCAGTGGAAACTAGAACCCCTCGAAAACCCGTTAAGAAAACCTCAGAAGTAGAGTAAAGCTTAATAAAATGATCCTGGACTAATTTCTCAATCTCTCTTCTAGACATAACCTAATTCCCAAAAACATCAAACAAACCCATCATTCTATGTTGTGATCGCCATTTATAATCCATTGGAATCTAGATCTAAGGGCCTTGAAAAGTTCTTCTTGCCTCAATATATCATTATACTCCCCTACCAGAGATTTATGTAGAGCTACATTAAACTCACAAGGGGATTTAGTCAAAGCTTTTTTCAGTTCAGAAAATCCTAGCTACTAGTGTTTCTTTCTACTAAATAAATGTTAGTTTAAGTTTGAAATGGAAGATATTTAAAATGTATTCATCAATTTATAAATATATTTGTACAATTACATTTACTTAGTGCATGATCAGTTGGGATCTAAATTATTAAAAATAAAAAGAAATAGCTCTCTTATATTTTATTGACATTGATTATCATTTTTAACACATTGAATCCAAATTATCTATATAATAGATATAAGTGTATTTATAATTTAATCCACATATTTTAAATATGTTTCATTAGAGATTGTTAGGGATAAACTCGGTTAAACAACGATTAAGTAAAATAAAGAAGAAATTGAAAAGATCGAACACGAATATTTTACGTGGAAAACCCCTCTGAAGAGGATAAAAATCACGGGTAAAAATAATTTCACTAAAACGGCAAAAACGAAGAGTACAAAAAGATGGAAATAAAAACTAAACCCCAAAACGCAAAAAAAAAATCCTCAAAACGTAAACACAAAATTCTTTAAAAGCTTGTAAAAGCTAATACCTAAATGTGTAATGGGTTATTTTTCTAGGGAGGGAAAATGGTCTATTTATAGGCTAAATTTGTAGGTCAAATAATATTAAAATAATCTATACTAATCAAAGTTTGAGTAGGAAACTAAAAACATAGTTTAATTGGGAGAAAAAAAGCTGAAAAATACGAGACATAACTCCACAAATCTCTACCTTAACTCGTATTTTCAGAACACCTTCTTTGTCAAAGCCTACCACGGGCTTATCTCGAACTATGCGGGACATTAATTGAGTCGAATTTGTGTTTAGAAGCTGGAGGTTTTTTAGTCTTTGACTTGTGCAATGCCAAATCAAAACTGACTCGGGTCTGATTTCCACGTACGCAATGTTCTATATTTTCAAAACTTGCATCCAAAAGATAACCTCTCATCAAAACGAGGGACGTCTTATTTCACCAGTCACCGTTGATCCTTCCAAAACATCAAGATTGCCAATCTTTTTACTTTTCATCAAAATGAGAGCCCCATGAGATACATTAATGTTGTTTGACTCGATGTTAATTCTACAACCCTTCGAGTCCAAAATTCCCAAGGAGACGAGATTTTTCTTTAAGTCAGACACATGCTTGACATCTAACAGTGTTCTAATTGTCTCGTTGTGCATCCTGATTTGAACAATACCAAATATCGATTACCTTATTGGATGAACCATTCCCCATGCGCACAACTCCACCTTCAACTGAACTATACGTGGAGAATGAGTCTCTATTGGGACACATGTGGAAAGAACACCCCGAATCTAGGATCCACTTGGACGTAAGGTCGAAGTTTTCACTTGTTAACACAAATAAGAAATCATTACCCTTGTCATTGGCCAAATTAACACCAGCTAAATCTTCCTCATTGCTCTCAACAGCCCTTTTATTTCGCAGTTTGTAACAATTTATCTTGATGTGACCTAACTTCTTACAATATCAACATCTCTTGTCTCGCTTCCTTGATGCTACCAAAATCGAGGCTTATCTATTTGACTTGCTATTTGAACCAAACTCATCGTTGAGTTTTTCTTTGTTCAACAGATGACCTTTTACATTCTCAAATGAGAGATTATCTCTGCCATAAATCAAGATTTCCCTGAAATACTTGTATAAAGGAGGTAAAGAGTACAATAATAGCATAGCATGAAATTCATCGTTAATATGAACCTCAACATTCTTTAAATCATTCAAAAGAGTAATAAAATGATTGATGTGATCACTAAGGTGCTCACCTTTGTTTATGCGGAATGTGTACAATCGCTGTTTCAACACTAATCGGTTAGTTAAAGACTTTGTCGCGTAAAGGGTTTCTAACCTTTTCCATAAGGTGAATGTTTTTTTCTCCATCAAAACCTCTTAAAACACATTATTTGTTAGACATAATTGAATCGTGGATAGAGCCTTTTCATCTAACCTATCTTATTCTAAATTATCCATGTCTGCAAGATTCTTCTCTGTAAGGACTTTCTCAAGATCGCCCTAAATCAAAATTGTCACCATCCAAATTTGCCACAAATTGAAATTTATGATGCCATTGAACTTATCAAAATCAAACCTTGTTGTTGCCATCTCTAAACGAGTTGATTGTGGAAATCGAACTAGCTTTTATACCAGTTTGTTGGGGATAAATACGGTTAAGCAATGAACAAGTAAAATAACGAAGAATTTGAAAAGATCAAACACAAATATTTTACGTGGAAAAACCCTTCCGAAAAGATAAAAAATCACGAGCAAAGATAATTTCACTAAAACAGAAAAACGGAAAGTGCAAAAGATGGAGATAAAACTAAACTTTGAAACCTGAAATAAGAACCTTCAAAACGTAAACACAAAAATTTCTGAAAGCTTATAAAAGCTAATACCTAAATATGTAAAGGGTTATCTTTCTAGGGTGGAAAAAGGGCCTATTTATAGGCTAAATTTATAGGTCAAATAATATTAAAATAACAACCATTAATCAGAGTTTAAGTGGGAAACTAAAAACAGAGTTTAACTGAAAAAAGAAAAGCTGAAAAATACGAAACATTACTCAACAGAGATGTCCAAGAAGTGAGCTAAGCTACAATCTATTTTTTTAGAAAAATTTCCAAACTCAACTTGAGTCAAATGGTCCAAAAAAATATGAATATTATATGAATATTATATTAATATTCATATTTTTTATCATTAAATTTAAATTTGTGCTATCTTGACGGAAAAAAACTCTTGCCTAAGCTTTAGGTCAAGACAATCCAAAGACTGAGTCTTTGTCTGAACTTGATTTGAACCGAGCTTGGCAGGACACCCGATATGCGACTAGGGTTATGTTTCATGCCATAATTTGAATAGACATTAAACACCTAAGGGTGAGTTTGGATGGGCGATGCGTTTACCTGCGGTTAGTGTAAAAACAGCGGTGGTGGTGAGATTAGACACTGTAGCTATACTGTAGCTATACTGTAGCGTGAGATAAAAAGTAAACTAAACGCACCGCACCGCACCCAATCGCCCATCCAAACCCACCCTAAATTGATAGTCCAGTTGACAGAAAAGCTAATTGATATCGTGATTCTTAGATAGTTTAAATGAAATATTTCAAAGCTTAAGAACCAATTTAAAATTCAATGATAATTTGAATATGTTTAGCGGGAGTAACCCTAGTAAGATTTACTGAATTGGTACTTAAAAGTAAACGAAGCCGATTTTTTTACCATTACTACGACAAAAACAAAAAAGAAAGGTACAAAAGCTCTTCGATCTTTTTTAATTTTAATGTCGAGTAAATTGGTCTTGTTAAAAAGATGGAAATAAATTGATCTTTGTGAATTTCGAATGTAAGCATCTAAGGATAATTAATTACAACATTAATTTTCTTTTTATCAAGTTTACATAATAATTAATGTTATAATAAATTTAGCGCTCAAAGTTTACACATTTTATCTATATATATATTTGAAGCTAAAGTTTCTTTCTATATTCTTTTTATTATTTTAGATTTTTAAAAATTTAAAATTATTTTTAGAATTAGAATCAAATTAATAAAATATGTAAATATTAAAAGTTTAATTTATTATTACATTAATTAAAATTATTTACGGTAAAATATTAATTCTCTTTACTTGTTCATTTTCAAAATTTACATGATTTCATTCAAATTCAAAAAAAATTTGACAGTAATTAAATTGTTGTAATTTTTTTTTTGATAAGACCAATTTACTCAATATTGAAATTAAGAGGGATTGGAAAAGTGATTTTACCAATAAGCAACTATATCCGCTGTTTTTGTTCTTTGTTAGTGTCTTTGGGTGTTTCTGGAGCCTTAGACCCGAAACGTAACCGAACTGAAAAGCCCCAAAGCCATAGCCACAGCCAAAGGCGATGGCCATTTCTTGTCTGAGACTATCCTTGGCTCCATGGCTGGTGAAAACTCCAAGGCCAAGGCCTCCTTTGAAAGTAACACCTTTTCGAATCATTTGCACTGCTCAGTCCTCTGTAGTAGATGAAAAGGAGCTGCCTCTCCCTCTCTCCGCCTGCAAATGGGAACCTTTTCGCAAGAAAAAGGTGGTCATGCGGGTCGGCTACGTTGGCACCGACTACAGAGGTAGCTCCTTCTTCAACCTCCCCTTCTTTTTCATTTTTATATAAACAAAACCCAATGTTTTCCCCCCCTTTATTTATAGGTCTTCAACTGCAGCGAGATGAACACGAGCTATCTAGTAAGTTGCAGCTTCCACTATTGTAATTAAATATATCTGTTTATTTAAAAACTATTGTCAATTTTCTCCCTCTTTTTTTTTTTACATAGCCTAGAGGTGGGGATTATTTTCTTTTCATGATTTCATCACAATTTTTGGCTGTTGTTTTTGTTGCTGTTAATTGTGTTATAGGTGCTCACTAGGCCATTACATTTCAGTTTTTTTTTTCCCTTCATATCTAGTATGGGGTCTGAACATACTAATGATTGCAATGTGGCAATGTAGCTATTGAAAATGAACTGGAAACTGCCATTTTCAAGGCTGGAGGAATCCGTGACAGTAATTATGGTGATCTGCACAAAATTGCTTGGGCCAGAAGCAGCCGAACAGATAAAGGAGTAAGTTTCTTGTTATTATTTTGTATGTGCTTGATGTGAGGTTGGTGCTGCTAAAACTTCTATTGTCAATGGATACTTTAGGTTCACTCTTTGGCAACAATGATCTCCTTGAAAATGGAGATACCTGAAGATGCTTGGAAGGAAGACCCCAATGGCATTGCCCTGGCTAAATGTGTTAACTCTTATCTTCCCGACAATATCCGAGTCTTCAGTATATTACCTTCACAAAAGTGAGAGCCTGAGTTTGTTTATTTGGATTTTTGCTTCAGTATTTTACATAAATATTTCATTTCTGGGTGTCCTTTCTTTTCTGTATCATCGCCTTTTTTAGGAGTTTCGATCCTAGAAGGGAATGTAATCTCCGGAAATATTCCTACCTTCTACCAGCTGAAATCATTGGAATAAAAAGTCACTTCACTGAAGCTGAAACTAATTATCATATATCAGACTTCAACAATATATTAAACTGTTTTGAGGTATCAGTTATATTATGTCATTTATCTTTGTCCTTTTATGAAGCCATATGTTATTATTTGCTTTCTTTCAATGGAGAGCAATTCAAAATTCACCTGGAGAATTGCCTTCTCAATTAAGATTTTACTTCATATTAAACATGTTTACTTTAGTTCATTGTTCTATGATTCCATTTTCTGGTGTGTTTTTCTTATGATTTCGGGGGTTAGTTTAATACTCATTCAGGTCTACTTATTCAGTTATGCTAGAATTTGCTTGCTTATTGTTTATTGTGGATACTTTTTAGGGTGAACACCCTTTCCATAATTATACTCAAAGAGCCAAGTACAGAAGACGAGTTCCTCCTAGGCAAACTGCCAGAAATGGTCGTCCACCAAGAGCTAAATCTCATAATGGCTCATCAACTTCCGAGATGGAGGAAAGTGATGTAGAGGAAGATACAAGGATCGATGAAACAAGTACAGTAAATAATGAGGAAATGTCTTGTGGTTTTGGTGAACCTGTGGTTGATTCTTGTAACAGTCAGGGCAATGGCTCGAAGGATCAAAGTCCCAAGGTAGTTATAGCAAGATGGTTACATGAACCTGACGAGACAGATAGAATCACAGGTTCCCACTTTCGAAAAATTTTTCACTGTTCTTGTGGAAAGCTGCAGAATTCAATGGGATTTGATTACGTTGAAATTTCCATATGGGGAGAGTCTTTCATGCTACATCAGGTAACCTTTTTAAATCATTAAAGTAGAAAGCATCCGTTTGTTGCCATGTTATATTTCCTGTTATTGTTACTGCAGTATGTTTCTGAAAAAAAAAAAGAAAAAAATAATTAGAATTAAGCTTATTTTCCTCAAGTGTTAAAAGCAGTAATTGCAATTTAAGGTTGCCTCATTGTGTAGAAGAAATTTAAAGAACAAAAGCTTAGGGTGGCCTGCACTTTTTGCAAACTGTTTGACAAAGTTTATAACATTAAATACTGTATATTGTGCCAGATCCGCAAAATGGTTGGTACTGCCGTAGCTGTGAAGCGCAAATTGCTCCCAAGAGATATTCTAACATTATCGCTAGCCAAATTCTCACGGGTTGTCCTTCCCCTTGCTCCATCTGAAGTTCTAATTTTGAGGGGGAACACATTCATATTGAGAAAGGCGCCTGGTAATGTAACAAGACCTGAAATGCTGACGATGGTTGAATCAAAAGAAATCCTCAAGGCAGTTGATGAGTTCTACAAATCTGTAATGTTGCCGCAAGTTTCAAAATTTTTGGACCCTTCCAAATCACCCTGGGAAGAATGGGTTGAAAATTTAGATTTTAACACAGGCATTCCCGATGCAGAGTTGGATGAAGTCAGGAATGCTTGGAAGCTGTGGAAGGAGAAGTTGCCGATTAGGCGAACTTCTTCTGCACAGGCAGTGAGCCTATAAAACACACTGAAATTTTCAGCATTATTTGATATTTGTCTGTCATTTATGCTAGAATCAATGGAAAGGAGGAATAGGCTAAACAATTTTGATTGATACTTGCTAGCTTGTATTCAAGATAATGAGAACGGCCTTTGCGAATTTGATTCTGTGCAGGGTCAGATGAATCAAGACTCTGGCTTAGTCGGAAAACTTTTTGAACAAAGTGATGTGAAGGTCACAGAAGTAGAGGTAAATAGCACAAGATTCACCACCGGTCGGCTAAGATAGGAGAATGCATTTTTTTTTTCTATATTTTGACTTAAAAGGCTTAGAATACATGTTATAGAGTGCTAAATTGTGGTCAAGAACTTGCTTGCCAATCTTTCCATTTTCACCTTAATAATTTTTTGTTCAATACGAAAAAAACCAAGTTATGCCTAGCACCCATATTTGCCTAATTTCTTACTGGTATAGTTGAGAAGGTAGATGTAGAGTGGTGCAAATATATAGAGTAGGTTTGGTAGGTTCCTCTTAGCCTCTTCTAAATAGCAGAAGAAACACAAAGTTAAACTGATTCCCATTTCCTTGGGGGTTTATGGGCTCAAGCAAGCTCTCGAGACTATCAGCAATTATAATTTTGTTTAAACTTCTCCATTTTAGGATGATTAATTCAATACTTTTTAAATCCACCCATATTACTTTTATTTCTTTTAATATATTAATTTTGCTTTATTTTTTAATAATGGCTTTATTCTCAAGTTGGTACTTAAACTATACATTTTTTTTTCTCATTTTGGTATCTAAATTACTTTCTGGTCACAAATGGTATTTAAACTACATTAGTACAGTCGTTAGTCAAACTGTTAAATCTATTTTTTTTAAAAGACTTAACCTACAAATTGATATCTAAATTATGTATTTTTTTTCTCATTTTAGTAGACCGAAGTTACCACCTTCTTTTTTCTCTAGTTGTTACCTTACTTCTATAGTTAGTCAAACCATTAAATCTATTTAAAAAAATATAATCAACTAAAAATTGTTGACAGAAAAAAGCATTATTTTCTCTTTATATATAATATATTAATTTTTACTCTATATTTATTTTTTCTTCTTTCTCTCATCTTATGTTTCTTCTACAAGTATGAGCTTTAATATGGGCTTCATAGTTTTTATTAAGGTTTTTAGAATTAGCATGGTAATCGAGTCGGTCAAGCCACCAATTCATGGTTTGATCAATTCATTTAATTCGATTAATAAATTATCAAAAATTTATAAAAATAAATATATATTTAAAAATATAGAAAATTGGTCCAATCGATTTTTTTAGCTTGATTCAACTGGTTTGTATCGATTCGTTGATTAATCAGTTCAACCCTTATCTCAAGATCGGCACCCCGGCTGATTTTTGGTCCAACTTGCATGTCGACCTTGAAAGGATGAATTTCAAGTATTGTGTGCATTGTAAAACATTATAAAGGAAGAAGAAAGAAAAAAAAAGGAAAAAAAATAAAAGAAATAGTGAAATAATGTAAAAGAAAAAAATCAAACAATAAAAAAATATTTTTTTAAAGTTGGGCTAAATCACTCTTCGGGACATGAACTTGGCAACTAGTCCCACGTTGGGGTTTGAACTTTTTTTTTGTTAAACTTAGTCCTTGAATTTGACAATTGTTCTCACATTGGGGCTTGAACTTTTTTTGTCCAAGTTAGCAATTGATGTTTAATTGAAAACCCTAAAGTTTAACTCTCAATGTTGAAACAATTGCCAAGTTCAAGCCCTAATACGAGAATAATTGTCAAGTTCAAGGACTAACTAAGAAAAAAAAGTTTAAGCCCCAATGGAGGAACAATTACCTATTTTAGGCCCCAATATGAAAATAATTACCAAGTTTAAGGACTAACTTGAACCAAAAACCAGTTCAAGCTATAATGTGAGAATTGTTGTCAGGTTCAGGTCCTAAATAATGATTTAACCTTTTAAATCTTATATGACGTGGCGGTTTATTATTGATTGGGCTTTTATCAGGTGTAGCATTTTGGGGTAAAATGTGTAATGAAAGAATTGTTTACATAACACTTGTGACAAAAAAATATAACTTTAAAAAATATATATTTTGGTACTAATTTTTAAGTTAAGCTTAGGGATGTCAAAATTTGAACACCCTTGATGAATTCCAAACTCGATTCATTCCAAATGGGGTGGGTTTTTGTTGTTGTTGTTATACCCCTACTCCAATAATGACACGCGGCGAAACATGGGATAACCTGGTAATGATCCCTCACTGTATGCGACTCATGAGCAACCTTCCACTAGATACCCCTTGTGATGCCTCTCCATCCAGAACCATCTGTGAATTCCTTTCGAGCCATCTTGAACCCATTCTAGACACCATCCACTGTGGACCCTCCAAGGGAACTACTAAGGCATAACAATTTCGTGCAACCTCAACAAAAAGAAAGTAAGAGCAAGACCACATCACACAGTACTGCACATGACGATAACTGACCTATAATGATCCTGCCAGCTAACTGATCACATGGGCAAGGTTGGTCTACCATCCATATTGTTGGCTACGTGACACTACCATACAAGGGCGCCCTCTTATATATAGCCCAAAGCACAAGAGACAAATAAACCTCTTCTTCCTCCGCAAGAAAAACCTAAGTGTTTCTTTAGCTATTTTCATCTTCCTCCTCCTCTTTTAACCTCCTAATCCAATTTTGATTTTTTGTTTGTCATAGGTGAATCAACCCTCTAATCATGATCATTTTCTCCTTTTTATTGAATGCTCGTATCAATACTTTTAAAAAATGAATGTGTACGAAAACGAGTAAAATTTTTTTAGACAAATGATGTAGAGTGATTGATATTTGCTTTCTCAACTCCAACTCGATAAAGAGGTAATAAATTTAGCAACATTGACCTCAACTCTACTTTATTGCTATCTCTAGAATATACATTTCTATTGAAATATATATATTTCAAATATCCATCACATATAAAAGCATTAGAGGTCTTCATGGGCCGGGCCATGTTCGGGCCGGGCCTAGAAAAAATTTCAGCCCAGGTCCTAGGCCCGGGCCTGGCCCGACCCGAAATATGGGCCTAGAATTTTGCCCAGGCCCGGCCCGAGAAAAAATTCATAAGCCCGGGGCCGGCCCGGCCCGGCCCATTTTTAAATAAATACCAAAAATTTATTTTAAAAATTAAAATAAAAATTTTAAAAAGTATTTTAAAAAAATTTTAAAATTAAAAAAATTAAAAAAAAGTATTTTAAAAAAATTTTAAAATTAAAAAAATTAAAAAAAGTATTTTAAAAGTATTTTAAAATTAAAAAAATAAAAAATTTATTATTCGGGCCGGGCCCGGGCTAAAAAAGTGGTGCCCGAGGCCTGACCCGTTTTTTAATCGGGTCTCATTTTTTTGCCCAAGCCCATATTTCAGGCCTATATTTTTACCCAAACCCTCCATATTTCGGGCGGGTCATCGAGCTGGGCCGAGCCGAGCCGAGCCGCCCGGCCCATGAACACCTCTACAAAGCATTGCCCTCAGAATTTACACGAAAGTTAAGGGGACTAATTAAAGCCTTAACCCCCTCTCCATTCTTCCTCAACGAAGCTTAAACCCTAACCTCTTTGCAACCAACCAAAACCCATGGCAAGTAACGGCGAAAGCTCTTCAACTCCGCCTCAATCGACGACCGATAAGCCTGTGATTGTTAGGGTTAAGCGAAAAGTCTCTCAGTTTCGTCTTGATGCTTTCTGTATGTCATTTCATTCCATTCTTTCATTTCTTTACCCTTTTTGATGTTTCCTTTTGCTTCCGTTATAACTTAAAATGCAATTTTGAAACTTTAAGGAATACTCGTGTTGTCTGTTGCAGGGCTGGAAATCAATGAGAGACCTTTGAAACGCCCCTTTTCTGATTTTGAGAAACTATCGATATCTGAATCGTCCCAAAGAGGTTTTTCTTTTCCTGATTAAATTCAAGGGTCATTCCTAATTTGCATGCTCCATAATTTAGAAATTTCTAAAATTGACGCAATGATGTTGTTTTGCATTAGAGGAGTTGAAGAGTAAGAAAGTATTTGTGCGGCATGTGGATACACTGACAAGCTCTCAGGCTACAGTTGATATTGTGCAATCTTTTATAGTAAGTGGTGCTGAAATGCTGTTAATGTAACTGTTTTCTCTTTTATCCTTTGCTTTTGTTAGAGTCTGCTTTTTGAAGGTATTTTTCATTAATTTCTCGTCATGTACTTCTGCATAGAACATGCAAACAAAGCTCTAACGATGGTTTCTTTGACAGCCGAATTCTGTTGATGTTACTGACGGTAATACAAAGAGTCAGGAAGGAAGGCGCCCTCAGAAAACCAATTATGTAATCTCTCATTCTATTTCGCTTCAAGCAACACAACGATCGTTGCTCCTTGAATCTCTAGTGATTCTTGTCTCTTTTTTATTTATCCTAATGTTTCCCCTTTTTTATTTTAATGTCTGCAGCGTCAAGAGCAGCTATCTAAATCCATCCAAAAGCAAGAGGTAGTTTAATGTCTCTAAAAATGCCTTTATTAATTTTGAAAAGATAGTCATAATCAATGATCCTTTCTATATCCTCGTTATTGTTTACCATGGATCTTTGAGAATTTTTTCTTTAGTGTTCATCTTATGGCTTTCATCCTTTGTTCTGATTTTGTTGATTAGATAGCATTTTTTTTGCTTTGTCTACATTTCAATTTACTATTTAAACCTAGATTTATGAAATGTGTCAAAAGCATGGGCTAATGCCTACTTGTAAACTCCACTTGTTTATTCCTGCACTGTCATCATGTATTAGTTGAAATTACTACCATCTTAAATAATTAGTTATACAGATAATAGAATATCCGTTAAGCACATTTACTGGTGTATAGGGAATGCTTTAGACCACGTAACATGCTAATGTGGAACAAGCTGCTGGTTTGGCTATGTCTTGTTTTCCTATTTCCTAATAAGAATGTTGCAAAGGCTTACCCTTTTTAAAAGAAAAGGGGTTAGGATGATTTGATATTATGAGTAGTTTTACAGTCTCGGCCTTCAGAAACTATGAGATTGATGCCATAACCTTGAGTGATTAAATGCATGCTTTTTTTGAGACTAAAGTAAAAATTTGATGACTAGTGTTGCTAAGAAAAACCAAACTGCTCAAGTTTGCTTACAATTTTCCTGGTAGAAACCTGTTCGTACTATTGTTTTAATCCAAATTCTAGAGAATCTGAAGTGGTTTGTCAGCATCAAGTGCAATTTTGTACTGGAGCTAAGCAGCTTACTGCTTTATTTGGCTCCTAAGTTTGTAATTAACACAGCCAGCTATCTTGTGATACAGGAAAAAAGGAAATTTTTTTTTTTTTGCCTCTTACTTTCATGTTTCTGTAGTTTCATGAAGTCTATTGTTTTAGGAAATGGCAAAAAATGCTCGTTTTGAACAAATATGGAGGAGCAGAAGAGGTAAAAAAGAGGCAGTTGATGAAATGTACCATTTCTATGATGTTCTTCGTGTTGAGGTTGAGGAAAAGTCTAATAGCATGCAAATTGAGTAAGTTTGTTTTAAAATTCATTAACTTATATGTTAAAGAATTATTGTGAAACAGATTTAAGTTGCCTTGATTTTACTGCAGAGAGGAATCCTTGGAAGATCGCGAGCTTTTATCTAGTTATTTGCCTCTATTAAGAGAGTTTATCCCTGCAGCTGCTGCTGAAATTGAATCTGATATTCGAGCTTACATGTTTGAAAAAGGTTGTGGATCGTAAATTTGTTTTATGAATAACTATTATCAACTGCAATATATTTGGCCTTTCAGCTGCTATTGTTTTTGGTGTTCTTTTTGATCTTTCATAACAGGAAATTTTCATGTATGGTTTTTATGGAGCCAATTTTACTGGTTTTCCGCTGCAATGCTGTTTCATTAGAGAATTAGTATTATTTGTTTTCTCTTTAGTACTTCAGTGTGGCTGATATTTTGTTTATGTTCTTATGACCATCTGATGTATTATTTCCTTTTCTATTTAACATGCAGATGCAGATGGATATGTGTATGACTACTACACTGTGAAGAATGACATGGATGTAGGTGAGGAGGATATGGCTTCAAATCCATTCCCACTGTAAGTATTATATAATCTGCTCTTGCATTCTCTCTCTCTCTCTCTCTCTCTCTCTCTCTCTTAGAAACTGATGCATGATCTTGTTTCAGGGTAAAGGTGGATGATGAGGATTTCTATGATGTGCCATATGAGTCAGAATATGATAGTGAAGATTCAAATGGTAATCTTAGTGTCTGCTCTCTGTCACCAAATTCTAGGGATGCTTGTATGACTTGTACGTTCTTTTTTGGTGTTTGCAGCTGAAGATAATCCAAGAAATGATTATCCTGATGAATCATCTGAAGAGGAGGAAGAGGATGAGGATGAGGAGACTAAAGCGTCTGATCAATCAGGAGAAGGAAGTAGCAAATCTTCAGAAGTTGGGAGCGTGAGTGGCTATGTTGAAGAAGTTTTATATGAAGTTGATCCCTATGATGATATCAATGGCGATTCTAATCATCTTGGTCATGGTAATAGCAATTATGATACTGACGGTGAAGATTGGAGATGGTCTTACAGATGAAATCTGGCTTTTTTTGGCAACTAGAGTGGTCTGTTTGGACATCATTTTGCTTCCTATTATCTCTGTTCATAATTAGATCCAAATGGATTCAGTGTTGGAAAGACCTCACCTTGGAGGACCTGTATAGTTGCTAATATCATAGTTCTGGTGTTTTTTCCATGTTAAGTCCATGGTTTCAAAATACATTGCATCAATAGTTTAACACTCAACCTTACAAGTCTTGCAATGAATTTTTAGAGTGGGACACCAACCTGGTACACAACTTTCTTGCAATACTTTTACCCAATGTTCATTCATAGAAAAAGAAAACATGCTCCATTATTAATATTATACAGCCTCAACCGTGGGGTGGCTTATTTTAGAAGCCTTACCTGAAACATTGATCCAGCACTTAAAATTTCAGGGTTTTTTCTTTGTCGTTTTGCATGACAATTCATAGTACAGTTGAAAACTTGTGGTTTTCATCAATAATGGTCATATTACAGTACTGTTTGTATAAATGTAATTCTCAACTCTACACATCATTGTTTAGCTGAAGCTAATTATGATACGCAAACAATTTTGTTTAGTGCTGCTTAGCTTGCAGTTGCAGTCAAGCTGCTCTATCTTCATTCATCATTTATATGAAGAAATAATCCTCTCTCTCTCTCTCTCTCACATACGATTCTAGGTGTATAGTATATAGTATAAAAACAGGGGTATGATACCAAGGAGAGGTCATGATTACATCATTTCATCGTCTTCTTTTTTCTTCTTAGCATTTGTTATTTAGAAATAAAATCCCTTTTTACCAAGAAGCAAGAACGTGAATATTCATCAATAAAAAAACATGCTGGTCGAGCTTTATACAAGCTACCCTACTTTTTCACTTTTTGAGGCACCGACTGATTGAAGGAATGTATTGAACAAACCTATAACGTTTCGGGTCTTTAGTTTTGTCTAGATTCGTTTTGTTCAAGTGTATCATAATGATATATGTTTTATTATTATTATTATTATACTGAAGGTAAGTTGTCAATTAATTAGGTGATTAATGGTTTCTCTAAGAAACTTACCTCCTGTTATAGTGGGATATCCAATCTTTCCGATCAATGCTCATGCTCCACTAATAATGGTCTGCCGCTATTGGCTAATAATCTCAGCCTGAACCAAAACACAAGACTATTGCAGGCAGGACCAGCAGAATCCATCTCTGGGTTCAAATGATCAAGATTTTCATATAACTCCTTCAAACTTCAAATGATGAAATATTTTACCATTTTCATGAGGTTGATGATATTTTTTCCAGCAGCTTTTGATTTTGTAGTTATCATGTATAAAAAAAACAACAAATTTCTTACCACTCAACATGTATTGACGCGGTTTTTCTGCTTTGCAAAGTGCACTTGGTATACTTTTTACAAAAAATCATTGAGATCCCATCATTACCAACGTCGTAATCTCTAACATCTTACGAGTCATCTCGTAATAATGGTACTGGATATGGATAAGCCCATAATATGGAAACTCTATATAATGGAGCACTTCCATTTTCCATTACCTATCTAAGCCTCACCTTTAGACCTTTGAATTTTTCCCCCAAATCTCCAATGGCAACCCACAGTAGCATCATGTTCTCAGTTGACAGAAAAGACATAGCGTTCGTTAAACCCTCCAAACCAACACCCTCACACCTTCTATCTCTCTCCACCATTGACAATGATCTTAACCTTGAGATCATGTGCCACACTGTTTTCGTATACCAATCAAATGCCGATTTTTGTACTAAGGGAGAAGAGATAAAAGATCCAGCTTCAATAATCAAGGAAGCTCTCTCCAACCTCTTGGTTTATTACTATCCACTAGCAGGGAAGATGAAGAGGGAGACTGATGGGAAACTTCGAATCACTTGCAATACTGATGATGGGGTGCCTTTCTTAGTAGCAACTGCGAATTGCAAGCTCTCTTCGTTGAATTACTTGGACGGCATAGATGTTAAAACTGGTAAAGAATTTGCCTTGGATTTCCCATCAGAATCTGACGATGGTTATCACCCTTTAGTCATGCAGGTGACCAAGTTCGTATGTGGAGGGTTCACCATTGCTTTGAGCTTATCACACTCGGTTTGCGATGGCTTTGGTGCAGCTCAGGTCTTTCAAGCCTTGGCTGAGCTTGCAAGTGGTAACAACGAGCCCTCGGTTAAACCAGTATGGGATAGGCACTTACTGGTAGCCAAACCTATCGAAGCAATCCCTTCAGATATGCTCGATAAGGCCTCGTCTGCAACTTCACCATATCTGCCATCTACTGACATAGTCCATGATTGCTTTTATGTAACCGAAGACAGCATAAAAACCTTGAAAATGAATTTGATCAAAGAAAGCAAAGATGAAACAGTGACCAGCCTTGAGGTCCTATCAGCCTATATATGGAGAGCAAGGTTCAGAGCATTAAAATTGAACCCAGATGGAAAAACAATTTTCTCCATGGCTGTAGGTATGAGACGCACTGTGAAACCACCATTGCCTGAAGGATACTATGGCAATGCTTTCACCGCGGCAAATGCATCCATGACAGGGAAGGAACTCAATGAAGGGTCGCTCACAAAAGCTGTGAAACAAATCAAGGAGGGCAAAAAGCTTGCTACCAACAATGACTATATATGGAACTTGATGAGCATTAACGAGAAACTGAGGGAACTAAACATGAAGTTTGAAGCAGCCAGTGGTGCAACCATGGTGATAACAGACTGGAGGCGGTTGGGTCTAGTGGAAGACATAGATTTTGGATGGAAAGGATGTGTGAACATGATACCATTGCCGTGGAACATGTTTGGGTACGTGGATTTGGTGTTTTTATTGCCTCCTTGCAAACTGGACCAATCAATGAAAGGCGGAGCTAGGGTGTTGGTTTCCCTACCTAGGGCTGCTATTGCCAAATTCAGGGAAGAAATGGATGCTCTCAAGCATGGTGACGATGCTGCTGGCCATTAGTTGAACTTGTCTACCGATGTATGCATATGTTGTTTTAACATTTTAAGTAGATAATGTTGTGTTTTATCGTATTACATATATGTGTTAATAAATTATTGTAGTGGAAAGAGCAACAAGTTAGAAGAATATGAGGGTTGTTCTTATCCACTTACAATGTATAAGGCAATTACATTGTTTCAGACATAAATTCCTTCTACCTAAGAGGATTGTACAAAACTGACGAAATTAAATTGGATTCCATATTTTAAGCAAAAAGTTAAGAACATGAAGTACTATTTTACCTAACTAAAACATCTCTAAACTGTTTTCATGCATTAGACGTCATAAACATTAGAGGGTAAATGAATGAATAGCTACTGTTGCGTCCTGGTTTTACTTTGCATGTCTTCATAAATTTTACAGACTCATCCACTAACTACCACCAAATACGTGGGGCTATCATGTATGGCATCAATAGTTGGTTAAAATATGTAAAAGTCCCTCCACTCTTTTGGACATTTTACTATTATTTCTATGAATTTATTTCATCTACTTTTTAGATTTTAAATTTCAAGTCAAGCTATTAACAGTGCTAAAATTATTTTATTAAATTCAGGTTATTTTTTTAGTTGCATGGATACCATGTGACTACGTGAGCTTTTTTTTAGGCTTATAGGTGCAAAAAGGCTCTTTAAGAGAAAATGAAAAAAAAATTCAATTGAGCCCTGCATTAAATTCGCACCCAATTGAGCTCTTTTCATTAATTAAAAAAAATCAATTAAGTACTACGTTGACCATTAAAATAATTTGACAAACCAATTAAATGGCGATACAGGATAGCTTTTAATTTAATCTTATATTTTTATTATAAAAAATTATAAAAATATCATAAAAATTAAATATTTATATAAAATTATAAAAATTATAGACAAATTAGAATAGTACTTATAAAAATATAAAAATTCAAAAAAGCTTATAAATATTGTAAAATTTTATAGAAATTCTAATAAATTATAAAAAATTATAAAATTAATAAAACATATAAAAACATAATCAAAATTTTATAAAAGATTATAAAATTCATAAAAAAATATAAATAATATAATAAACTCTAATACATTGTAAAGAAACTATAAAAATTTAGAAATTATAAAAAAATAATTTAAACACCTAAAATCATAATGAACACATAACATTACACCAATCGTTGGATAATGGAATTAATCGTCAAATCGTTAGGGTCATTTTCATATTGAATAAAATATTCTCGATCTTCTACAAATAAAACGATAATTGTGGGGCCTCTCCTATTTATTGATAAATTATTATTGTTATTATTATTTTTAAAAATTTTATCTCCAATTTTTAAGTATGATACAATAGTTTGAGCCTTAAAATGTTGAAAATTGTTTGCTAAGTATTGTATGATAAAGTTTTTTTAGTACAATTAGATACTATAAAATCAAATTTTCATTATCCAACCGTTACAAACATTAGCATATGTCAACATGGAATATTTTGATGACTATTCACATTATCTAACAGTTGGTCTAATGTCACGTGTTCGTTTTAATTTTAGGGGTTTAATTTTCAAAATGAGGAACCGATAAATGAATTTTTATATATTTTTAATATTTCAAAATTATAATATTTTAGTACTTGCTTTGAAATTTTATAAGTTTTTATAATTACTGACAATTTTTATATGTTCTTTTATGAATTTTTTAAAATAATTTTTAGAGTAAGCTATACAATTATTCACCCAACTATTATCATATTTCTATTTTGATTATTAATCTACAAAAAAAATTCATTTTCGTCACTAACATTATCATTGGTTTCTATTTTGGTCACCCTTTATTAAATCATTAATGAAAATAACTAAACGGTAAGTGACATAATTACACATTTAGTTCTCAACATTTACATATTCTATTAATTTAATTCTAATTCTAAATAATTCAACAAATTTAATATTATAAAGAGTTAAATTTATGTTTAAATTTAATTATTTAATTATCCATTCATAACATAACATAACATAACATAACAAATACTTGTCTTCATTTTCATACTCAACACAATGTTTAAAGTGTCATTGTCACTCAAAACCAGATCATTTAAAAATGATAATTTTTTATATAAATATAAATTACTAAATATGTTCAAAAATTAAATATCAATTATTATTGTGATATATGTCTTATTTATTAAATATTTCATGTTTCTATGTTGTGTTTAAAATTATTATACATTTAATCTTTTTATCTTTTACATTTCGTCCAACATTTAGTTTCCATTGTTTTATTATTATGGCTCAAAATTAATTGTGAGGGGCTCTTTTACAATATATATATATATATATAAACAATTAATTACGAAAATGGATCAGAGAAAAAATATTTTATGAAAATAAGTTGTTTTGAACAGTCTCTGTCGGTGTTGCCTGACACACCAGCAGTACCACCCCATTTTCCCCTCAAATCATTAGGCAATTATGAGTTTTTTTTTAAAGAATTTTTTTGGTGTCTTCACTATGTCAAGTGGTACCCGTATGTATTTTTTGAAAAATACCCGAGAAAATATATGACACCTCATACTTGACCTAGATGTTAAAGACCAAGTCTGGAGGTTATATCAAAATGTTTAAGGGGATAACCAACCTTTAAGTATTTTAAAATTCATTATACAGAAAACATTTAAACAATTAAACCAACATGGAAATCCGTGCTTACAAATCGTAGTCCGAAATAAAACATACACTAGTTCAAATTTATATAAACAGTAAAATATCTAGAAAAGAAATATGACCAAGCTCTTGACACACCGAGCCTCCTAAGTTTATGGGTTACCTGCAATTCAATCAACCAATAGAATGAGTTTATAAATCAATGTGTGTAACAGATATAAAGGTAAAACAACAATATAAGTATGACAATAATTTCCCAAATTCAGACACAGACACAGAATCAGGATCAAATGATACTTAGTATTATCATAATAGTTCAAATAAGATGCAAAACAAATCAGATACATATGCAGAACAAATCAAAATCAGATGCAGTTTCCTACCTCCATCCGTTACACACCATCTCCGACCATCCTAACACACCATATAATGTATCAAGTTCTCATCCAGCCCTACACACCAATTAATGTCGGTATGACACATTTCAGAGTGATTACAGACTAACTGTCAGATCAGTATGCGATGATTAAACTATGGCTTAGCCGCTCAATTCGGCAGATCAATAAATTGCTGACACTTCATTCTTTATACCATTCCCACCCAATGCAGATACAGATTACAGATATGAGATATCAATGATGTACATACTGTTATCCTAATACAAGTCATAATCAGATAATACAGATCATTATCAGTTTACTGTTATTACATTAATTATATGTACAAATAATCGATTATTCAGCCTCAAAATATTGGATATCAAGTTATACAGTTTAATTCAGATTATACAGACCCTACAGAAGGCCTACGTTCGATTCAAACAACGCTTACGACCTTAGGGGAAATTTTAGTATTTTGGCCCACACGCCTGTGTGGATTCGCACGGCCTAGGTGTCTGGCCCGTGTGGTCTATACGGCATGACACATGCCCATGTGGCCCTCTTAATGTCAGGCATAACCTATCACATGACCTAGCACACACTATGCGGCTCAAAACAGTGAGTTACACGGTTTTAACACATGACCAAGCGCACGCCCGTGTGACTCAAATATCAAAATATCTCTCACATGACTTGGACACATGACCGTACCTCTGGCCCGTGTGACACTAATGCAAAAAAAATGAGTTACACGGCCTGAACACAAGTCCGTGTCCCTAACTCGTGTGACCCTAATTCGCAAATAGTGAGTTACACGGCCTAACACATGGCTTACCACACAATCGTATGGCGTCGAGAGCCATGTTTTTCGACGTTTAAAATTTGCAAAAAATCGGGTTTTCGTTACACACCTGATCATAATCAACTTAGAAGCAAAAAATGACTCCGAGACCTAACAGCAAACAACCAAAGGCTAATTCAACAATTAATTCCCAAAGGAATGCTCTAAAAGTCGACCAACAAAGTTATGTCAAAAAGTTCGATGAAGAACATCAATCTCGAAAACTTTACACACTCACCTTGTACAAAACAGCGAGATATCGAACTAATGTGTTGAGGGAATGCTACTTTCTAGATCTTCGCCTAAAATTGACAATCAATTGACACATAAACAAAGGAATTGAGTAAGAAAAAATAGGAAACCAATTCTTGGCAAAAACGAACAAAAAACAACAATTAACCGGATTCCAACCCAGAACTTATAAGATTAACCTTACCGTTGATAGAAGTAACGAGACGTGCCAACAAAATGCCCAAAAAAGGAGTAAAAGATGGAAGATGAAGTGGTAGGAAACAAAAAAGAAGGGAAAAAAATGAAAAAGAAGAAGAAGAGGGAAGAATAAAAAAACCAACGTAGAAGGAGTGGGGATTTTAGCAAATTTAATTTAATAATAAAATCACACGAATTTTTTAGAATAGCAAAAATATATCCCCGCTTTGCTTACGCAAAGACTCAAGTAAACGACCAAAGACACACAGAAGCTTATCCATTGAACCAGCAAACTCAATCTTGATACAAATTAACGCATAAATAAACCTAAGTCGTCAGTTCACTGATAAAGGTTATGCCAAAATAAAATGTAAAATTTTAAAAGAGAATACTCGAATCCCTAATCTCAAACACATAAATAGAACACTTAATCATAGATACAGAGACTCAATCATTGACAAAATTTATCAAACAATTTGTAACACCCCTAACCCATATCCGTTGCCAAAACAGGGTTACGGAACATTATCAAAATTTACAAGTCAAATACAAATATTTCATGACATTTAACATTCACACCATAAACCGATCACATTCCCTTATATAGGCCGTGTATAGGTGCAGGGGTCACACGGCCAAGCCACACGCTCGTGTGCCAGACCGTGTGAAAAATATTGAGCATTCTATTTTGAATTTTAATGATGCAGGGGACACAAGGCCAATACGCACGCCCATGTGCTAGGCCCTGTGTCATACACGGCTAAGATACACGCCAGTGTCTTTGCCCATGTGGATGAAATAAGGTCATTTCTAAGCCATATTTCTCACCCAAGTTTACCTTCCACCTACATAAACACTTAAACATATTCTCAAGCCAAAACAAGACATTTAAATCCATTCAAAATCAAGTATTATGCATGATATAATATCTCTTATAACCAAGTATACAAACTTACCTAACTTACCAAATTCACATAAAAGCATATTTTACCAAATATGTTAACTCAATTTAATCATTAATATACCAATATGATTCTATCAACCAACCATTTCAAACACATATCAAACATGATATAGCCTCTTATATTCACATCAAAACATGTCCATCACAAGCCATTCTAATGGCTAATTACAACCAAAATATTTTTTTGCCAACATTGGCCAAGTTAACATATACATGCCATTATAACCAAAGTTGATTTACTAAATATACCAAGATGAGCTGATGGATAGTGTGATGATATCTTCGCTAAGCTTCCAACCCAACGAGCTTCCGAATTACTATAGAACAGAGGAAATAAAACATAGTAATCATATTATGCTTAGTAAGTTCGTATAACATGAAATTAACTTACCATTCATTTATATTTAAAGTAAGCATGTAAAATTCATCCAAAGAAATTTGGCAATTTGCCTAAACACATATATCCTCAAGAAACATGTTAGTCATGTACTTCATTTGAATATCAAGAAACAATGATGAGCTCATCATGTAACAATTTTTATATACATATTTTTTCCACATCATATATTCATATAACATGTACATTTCCATAATAATTTATCTCAAGTTCAGATTATTCCATGTCGGAACTTTGCTCGTTGAATTTATTTGAAATATCGATGGATACATAGGTAGTACACTCGAAGTGTACAAAACTATAATCTGTCAATTCATATTCAGGAATGCTCATACGAGCACATAAATGAGAAACCCTCTCTCAAGCCATATAACAGGAAGCTCATGTGAGCCATGTAACGGGAAACTTATCTGGGCTGTATAACGGGAAGCTCATAAAATCTGTATTCAGAAAGCTCATGCAAGCCAATAACGGGTAGCTCCGAAGAGTCATTAATCTGGAAGCTCTGGATAGCCATATATCGAAAAGTTCAAGCGAGCCATATTGGGAAGCTCCGGAGAGTCGTTAATAGGAAGCTCACAAAGAGCCTTTAATCAGGAAGCTCACGAAGAGCCATATATCGGGACGCTTATAAGAGCTGTGGTGTGTCTACAACACATGCAGATTCACAACCAATCGGGATGCTCCGAAGAGCTATTAATGGGAAGCTCACAAGAACCATATAATGGGAAGCTCGAAAGGGTCAAATATCGGGCTGCTCATGAGAGCTAATAACGGGACGCTCTTTCGAGCTATGGTTTGTTCGTAACATATGCAGGACCACAACCAATTCAGAACCCTATATCCATCGAATTTCATTTATTCAAACGAGACTTAATACTTGTCGGACATTATCGGATATGAGATCGATTTCATATATATGGCATTTATACAGTTCACATATACAACATCAATTCAAACATTTAAATGTAAACAATTTAGTTACACGAACTTACCTTGACAATGTTCGTGCGCACAAAAGTTACTAGTCCGTTATTTTCTCTTTTCCACGATCTAACTCCGTATTTGGTCTATTCGGATCTATATGAATGAATTTTAACATCAATTTAATACAATTTACATTCAATTCAATTCAATTCACATCTTAGGCAAAATTACCATTTTGCCCTTATACTTTTAGTTAATTTTGATTTTGTCTATAGGTTCGGAAAATGAAATTCATGCAATTTAATCCTTATTCCAAGCCTAGCCGATTTTTACATGTAACAATAGCAGCTCATATAATTCACAAAATTCATAATTTTTCCATGAATTTTACATCTTTTCAATTTAGTCCCTAAATAATAATTTCATCAAAATTCCCTTAACAAAAGTTGTTTATCTATCAACAACCTTTCATTTTCTACCATAAAACTTCATAATTAAACTATATTCATCCATGGAAAAACCCTAGTACTTTGATAACTTTACAAATTAATCCCCAAGATAGCTAAATTAAGCTATTATGATATCGGAAACATAAAAATTACTAAAATCGAGACTTGAATACTCACCTAATCGAGCCAAAATAAGCTTGTCTATCTTCAAGCTTCAAACTAGTCCATGTATTTTTATTTGGGAAAGATGATGAAAAAGATGATATTTTTTTATTTAATCATTTATCATCATTTATCATTTCCACTTTCCAATTTAGTCATTTTCTTTATCAAATTTTCCATGGATGAATCATCATATTTATCTACTTACTCCTCTTAATGGTCTATTTGCCATATAAGGACCTCTAATTTTGAATTTCATAGCTATTTAATACCTATACCTGTTAGTTTTAAAAATTAGTTGATAATACGATTACTAATAAAAATAACAAGAAAAATAAATATCATATGCAATTTTATCTAATTATTTTAGTACATATTTGTTGAGTTATTCCCTCTTTAATATTTAACATATGCTCCTTAGCATCATCTGTTGGTTCTTGACCGAGTTTATCATCATCTGAATTTGAATCTACATCATTAAAATTATCAAAATCTTCTTCTTCAATGTACTTTTTAAAGTATGGATCATCTCAATTCCACCTATAATTGAAGTTATGAAGTATGAAACATGCTAATATGACCCAACCTTATTTTTTATGCTATACTAAGGTGATGTATATATGGGAAATATTTTTTAGAACAATAAATGCCTTCTCAACAATATTTTGAAGCCTTGAATATCTCAAATTAAAGAGGTCGCGAGTTATCTATGGTACTTGTGCCTGGACCGTTCTCTCAAATAGTATCATACCCCATGATATGGTTTAATAAAACATTTTCTATTTATATAATTAGCATCGACCTTAAAATATTTAGGTTCATAGTACAAATAATCTGTAGCTTTAATTATAAAAACTTATATAAATTTAATTTAGAAAAAGACTTATACTAGGGTATATACATTTTTATAATAAGTAAATAAAGTAAAAAATAATATAAAATTTATAATATATAACTTTTATTAAAAAATGTTTTATAAATTGCCCATACATTTCATAACACTTTTTATAAATAAGATAAGTTTTTTTATATAAATAAGTTATGATAAAAACAACTATAACAATTTTTTATGAATAAATATATTATTTTTATAATATATAACATGGACACATAAATAAGTTATGTCTATATTTCTTGGTCATAACTTTTTAACACTTTTATAACGTATAAATTATTTTTTATAATAAACTTTTTTTGCTATAACTTTAAATTTTTTAGGATTTAAATAATATTTTTTTGTTATAGTTTTATAAAACACACAAATTATTTTTATAATATTTTTTAGGACATAATTATCTCAAACACTCATACGCATTCATGCTTATAATATAATTTGTATAATTTGTATAATTTTTAAAAAAAATTAGATTTGGATATAATTACCTGTATAATTACTCAAATTATCGCTCTCCCTTAATAATTGGGAAGTGTAATTGGGGTGTTCCAATTACACTTAATCCAATGAGATCCATCAATTATAGTGATTACCCAAACATGCCACCATTGTGTAATTACATACATTTACACCTAAATCTAGTTACTAGGTAGCTTTCCAATCATTAAGTGTTTGTTTGGATAACACAGATAGTAATTATACTCTCTTGTAATTACAAAGGATTGCAATTTCTTAGACGTGTTTGGCTGGCAGAGTGTATTACATCATAATTCCCTAGGCTATGTTTGGTAGTACAAATTATAATTACACAATTACATACTTTATATTTTAAAAAATATTAATCACTATAAAAATTATTAGTATGATAAAAATAATTTCTAAACAAGTAATAAAAATTAAAATTAAATCATCATATGTATTATTTCTAAAAAAGTAGTTGAATATACGATTACTAATAAAAATAAAAAGAAACATCATGTGCAATTTTATCTAATTATTCTAATGCAAAATTTTTGGGTCATTCCCTCTTTAATATTTAATATATACTCATTATTATCATTTATTGGTCCTTGACTGAGTTAATTATCATCTGAATTTGAATCTGCATCATTAAGATTATTAAGATATCTTTTTTCCATGTACTCTTCAAATTATGGATTATCTCAATTTCACCTATGATTGAAATTATAAAATATGCAGTATGCTAATACGATTCAATCTTCTTCTTCTTCTTATGCTATACTAATGCGATGTTGTTAATATGGGAAATATTTATTTTTTGAAAAATAATTATAATTTTATTATCAATTTGATTTACGGGCACAGTATAAAATTATAATTATAAAAGCTTTAGAAAAATCTTATTATGTATAAATTATAATTATTAGTTAAATTTATAGTTTCTAAATATAATGTGAGCGAAAGAAAACTATTATGAATACCGTTAATTGTTATGTCAAACATAATTTAAATAAAAAATTGTTTTTCGAAAAATAAATATAATTTTTTTATTGGAATCGGGTTTTTTATATAAAACTTTTTGGACTAATTGGTAAGAGGCCTCTCTATTTGTTATATTAAAGGGGAATAAAAGAAAATAATAAACAAAGAGGGTTTATGAAACAATTTACCCTATTTAAAGTTCGATTATGGTAAGTGGACACCCTTAAAGCATTTTTTCTGCTGCCAATCAAAATGGGAAATTTGTAGATCAAATCTCTAAATGTTTTAAGTTATTATATTTCAGTCTGGTGCCGTCAATATGTCAAGCGGCACCGTTAGAAAACTGTAACAAATACCTATTTTTGTAATTAATCTGTTTCTATACATTTTTCATAATTAATTAATTTTTATATATTAATTGAGTAAAAAAGCCACAAAATTTCTATTTTCTTGTATATTACAAATATTCCATTTAGATTTCTAAGATTCGAGCTGCTATGTTTACCTCTATTCCATGGGATGAATTTTGTTATAGCAGCAAGTATGGTGGCTTTTGCAAATAGGAGTGGAGGGAATGGAAAACCATGCATGCTCGTGTTCTTCGTGTACTATTGATTCTGGATAGCAATGGCCTAAGCCGACAGCTCACTATTTTTTATTTCATAATTCATGCTAGTGCTCCAACTTATCTTTTAGATAAATGATATTCCTTTTTGCATCACCCATAAAGTTGAGGGACTTAAAAATGAGTATATGGAATAATCGTGTTGACTTTATGTATCTATTTCTTCTTTGGTCTCTCTAATGAATTGGGTTCGCCTTAAAATAAATAAATAAATTCTAGTGTTATCTGTCGAGTGTTAAACTTTTTATATACATTACATGTGTATCATACATATAGGTCCATGAATTTACAAAATCATCGACAAACTAGTAGAAATTTGTGCAAACACGTGACTACGACTTACAAGCAATGGACACGCTAGACTATGATTGTCTCAATCACTTGTTCCAAATAATTGATAACATGTTGCATTTTACAAATATTCTATTTTAGACTTGTAAGATTTGGGTTGCCAGTTAATTACCTCTATTCCTTGTGATGATTAATTTAGTTGACTATCATAATATCCCCGCTCCCTACGTTTCGTAAAATCGAATTGAATTTTAAAATATAATGTCTAATGTTGTTATACTTTCGAAATTTAGATACGTGTCAATATAGTAAATCATTAGAATCAATCTCTTTACTTCTCGTCATTAGGTCCTTTTACTTACATATCTTTTCAGGCCAAATCACCTAGTCCTCCTCAAAGGTGGCATTCATCATCCGCTCAACAAATTATCCCATCAAACACTCGTTTTTTTAGCTGCAAACACTTTTCTAAGTGTGAACACACCTCTAACGGCGAGTGAGGCCCACCAAAAAATAGCAACAACCTCATACTGTCTAAAACCATGACGTCTGTGCCTCACGTACACTATGCCAATACATCCATTATGTAACATTCTTAACTCAGAGTTAAGTACAGTGATGGATCGAGTCAGTAATCAGTATAGAATTCTTAAAATAGAACAAATTGGAATTTTGAGTATTAAATTAAAAAGTAATAAGAATCCATAGGAAATTAAAAAATATTCTTTAGATAGGAAATATTTAAATAGAAGCATTGACTAAATTGTAGGAGTATAAAAATTATTGTGGCAAAAGTAGTAAATTAAGAAGTTATGTGAATATATAGAAAATATGGCAAATCAAGGAAGGACTAATAGGAAGTTTATTTTGTAAAAATATGAGCCATTTATGAGATTATTAAAGGTGATGAGGGATAAATTGATAATTAACCAAGTAGAATTTTTTTTTTTTGAACATAATGATTAGGGCTAAAGTGAAATGATGGATGGCTAGAGGACTTATTAGCAATTTAACCATTCTTAATTTAAAATTATGTGATATTTTTAAATAATAGTTTAGAAAAGATGAGAAAAAGATGGTGGCTATCATCTTTCTTATTCAAGAAGCCACTGTCACTCTCATCTCATCTTCTCCAAACTTTTGCTTTTATCCCAAACATGCCCTTCCACCATTGTTGAGCAAAATCAAGCTTAAAACCTTCCATTTCTTTGATGTTTCTTTAGTAAAAACTCTAGATAAAACTAGTAGATACCTTAGTTTTTTAAGGAGAGCTTCCATAGAGGAGTTGAAGGAGAGAGAAAGGTAGGGTTTAGTGGTAATCTCAAGTATTTAAGGTAAGAGATGGTGAAATCTTCATGTCATACATGTTTATTTTCATTAACTAGCATAGAAAAGTTATATGATTTTAGTTTTAACTTACAAGTAATATATGTTTTATATGAAATTGAAGAAAAAGAAAAGAAGGGAGAAGATAATATTGAAGGAAAAGGAAAGGAGAAGGCCAAGGAGTGAAGGACGAAGAAAATACATCATCTCAACCATTTTATTGTAAGTACTACAAGGAATTTCAATCTATTTTTTAAAATATTCTTATCGTAATATGTTAGTTACCTAGGGTAATTAAGTAAATATTATTATGTGAAATAAAAGGGCTAAGTTGTGAAATTATGAAATATGTTAAGAAAAGTATAGGTGAAGAACATAAAATGATATACTTGGTTGAATAATGAAAATTTATGTTGAGAAAAATAAAAGTGTGTGGAAAGAGCATTATACTTGTGATTTATGAAATGGGAACTAAATTGTGGATGATGGAAAATGTGAAATCTTTTCTGAAATACTTATGTAAAGTATATAAATGTATGAAATTTAGCTTTTATGCACAAGTAGACAGAATTAGAACTATTAGGATATTAGTGACATGCCATTAAGGATCCTCAGTGCGCTCTCTGTTTCTAAGCACGTTAGTGATATTAGCACCTCAATGCTCTCCATTTACTTGTGCATATAGTTGCACCTTTGTACTTGATCCGCATATCCTGAATTGTTTTAAATAGTCTACTACGGGCAAAATGTGTAGAATTCTAGTAATATGAGTATTTAAGGTATCAAGGTAAGTATAAAAACCACTCAAAGTAAATAAATCTGATGAAATGAATGTTTAGTTATATTGAAGTTCATGTGTGAATATATGATGTATTTTAGTAACATTTTAAACATATGTTGTATTCATTTATTTTCGTAGCGCTTACTAAGCCTACATCGACTCAACAATTTATTTCAACGCATAGGTACAAATAGACTTGAAGAGCTAGAATCAAGCTAGGAGATCTCTCATCTCATCACATCTCCAAGAGCTACAAGAGTAGGTATATATTTTGGGTTAAAATGGCATGTACATAGGTAGACCAAATGTCTTCCCAAGTGTTAGGGACTAAAATGTAAACTCTTAAAATTTTATCTATTTTGGTTCTATATGAAATGAATTATTGATAGCCATATGTATGCATGCAATTGTGGTTTGATAATGTGATAATTTGGTTGAATTGGAGTTGTTTTGAATTGCTTTAAGGCACTTTGAATGGTTTTAAGTGTTGAAAAGGATCCAAAACTTTGCAAGGGACTTTTAGCAAAATTTTCAATTGATTTTTACCAAAATTTACACAAAGTATCGATACCAAGGGTATAGGTATCTATACTTGGGCCTTGAACTCAAAATTTTCAAAATAGAATGTGATTATGGTATCGATATCACCTTTGGTATCGATTCCAAAGGCAAGGTATCGATATCTTCATCAAAATTTAAAATTTTTGGAGTTCCAAAATGCTATTTTGGTATTGATATTGTTCAAGGGTATAGATATCTTTCATAAGGTATTGATACCTTGTGTTTAAGTATCGATACTTGACATCTGTTTTGAGTAAAAATAATTTTAAAATCATTTCTAAATGTAATCGAACATCCATTAATGACGCCGTATGTTTATAGTAATAAATATTGGGTTAAATAAGTTAAAATAGTATGGGTAAATGTTTAAATTACATAGTGTCTAGCCAAAATCGCTTTGGCACCAAATGTAATAGTTTTATACCAGGTCCCTACGTCGGATTGGGTATAAGGGTGTTACACATTATCTATTATAATGGCCTGCCACATCACACTATAGGACAAAATGACCTCTTCTATAAATACTCTCCCAACGATGAAGAAAAGATCAACCTTTTGAGCTCTAAACTTACTCCAAGCAATCTCTCTCTTCTTCAACAATCAAGTTGTCCTATTGTCCATTTTCAGCTCTCCACCTTTTTAGGTGAACCGACCTTCTTAACTCCACCACATACTCCTCCTTACCTCTTCATTGCCTCCTCCTTACGTCTTTCCTTGTTATGCATTGTATCAACAATCAGTGCGATGAGCATGGACCGAAATAGCTTCCTTTTAGAACGATACTACTCTCAACCCCCAAAACCCTAACAACTTCACTATCATGCTAACAACAAGAACAACAACAATGATATGAGCATCCTCGGGGCTTCCGATGTTGCCAAATGCAAAGCTTTCTCTATGCTCTCTCCAACACAACCCAATAGCAGTACATGTCATTACTTCCCGAATCTATCTGCACTTTTAAATAGTTGGTCAAATTATTCATTAGCATATTTTCGGCCAACAAAGCACCTCAGCCGTCCCCAACTTATCCCATGTCTGACAAAATTTTAAAATTCTTTTACAAAATTTATAGTTGATTATTTAGGGCAATTTACCAATAAAAGCCATTTTTTAAAAAAAATTACTGAAATGGGCTAATTATTTAATTATTTACCGGAATGGTCCATTTTCCGCGATGTCAGCGTACGCGCCAGGAAATCGCGTCCACATCAGCGCGAGTTGCTGATGTGGCAACAAATCGCTCCCTCAAGGACGCGATTTGCTACCACGTCAGCAACTCGCACTGACGTGGACGCGATTTCGGCCCGCGCGTGAACAGTACCCAACGGTCCAAAAAAAAGTATAAATATCGCGCGATTTGTTGCCACATCAGCAACTCGCACTGACGTGGACGCGATTTCGGCCTACGCATGAACAGTACCCAACGGTCCAAAAAAAAAGTATAAATACCCCCTTTTTATGTGTAATTTGCCCCTTTTTTTGATATTTTGCCCCTAACAATACTATTAATGTATTATTGTAATATGTAGCTCAAATTATGTATTGTAGTTAATATTCATAATATTATAGCTCAAATTGTCAATCCGTCTATACTATTGTACTAATAATATATATTAATGTAATATTGAAGAGTTAATTGATTAAAAAAAATAAATGCAACAAGTACAAAAAATATTCAAATTTATTGACAAGAAGATTCGAACCAAGGTACTAAGGGGAGCGATTTGTTGCCACATCAGCAACTCGCGCTGATGTGGACGCGATTTCGGCCCGCGCGTGAACAGTACCCAACGGTCCAAAAAAAAGTATAAATATCGCGAGATTTGTTGCCACATCAGCAACTCGCACTGACGTGGACGCGATTTCGGCCTACGCGTGAACAGTACCCAACGGTCCCAAAAAAAAGTATAAATACCCCCTTTTTATGTGTAATTTGCCCCTTTTTTTGGTATTTTGCCCCTAACAATACATATTAATGTATTATTGTAATATGTAGCTCAAATTATGTATTGTAGTTAATATTCATAATATTATAGCTCAAATTGTCAATCCGTCTATACTATTGTACTAATAATATATATTAATGTAATATTGAAGAGTTAATTGATTAAAAAAAATAAATGCAACAAGTACAAAAAAGATTCAAATTTATTGACAAGAAGATTCGAACCAAGGTACTAAGAAAAAAGAGCAAGCATCTAAACCAACTAAACTAAACTAATTAATTGATATATTATAAAAACACTGTTATTATCTTAATTATATTACTTACGTTCTAATGATTTATCGGACCTATTCCATACACGTGTCAAATTAGAAAAAATAATACAACAATTCTGTAAAAAAAATTCCGGTGTTTACTTCAAATAAATAAGGAAAATAATGATTTGAATGTTTCAAAATTCAATTTTAAACCGAAAAAATCAAAATTTAGAGGCAAAAAAGGATTTTTTTCGACGAAAACTGCAGGAAACCGCCTTTGGCTGTTTGTTAGCGCGTAGATCTCGAAAAGTTATTCGAAATAAAAAAAATCGTCTCAATCAGACAACCGAGTCAAAAGTTATGGCCTTTCAAAGTTTTCCAAGCTAAAAAACATAAAGTATTCATGAATTATTGCTTCCACGTCAGCAAATCGCGCTTACGTGGACGCGATTTGTTGCCACGTAAGTAATCGCGCTGACGTGGACGTGATTTGCTAACACATCCCCTGACATCGCGCTGACGTGGATGCGATTTTGGGGAAAATGGCCCATTCCGATAAATAATAAAATACTGGGCCTATTTGAATAAATTTTAAAAAAATAGGGCTTTTATGTGTAATTTACCCGATTATTTATACAATTTTAAAATTTCTATAATGCCCAATATATAGTTTTGTCGATATTAAAAAATAGTATACAATATATAATATTTTATAAAATATTTAAAACACACTGTTTTTTATTATTTGTGAACAATGCAAATTTTTAAAAAATTATAAATATATTTAATATATTTTAATTAATATATTTGTGCATAAATTTAAGGGTCTGTTTGATTGCCAGTAAAATATTTTTCGTAAAATGATTTCTAGAAAATATTTTACTTTTCTGTAAAATGATTTACTGGAAAATATTTTATGGTGTTTGATTGAATCTGTGTAAAATATTTTCTGCTGCTTGGCAGATTTTTTGAAAATATTTTTCGGAAAAGTTGTTTTTACATATATTAATATATATTAATAAATTTTTATATTTTAAATTATTTTTACATATATTGCAATAAAAAATTTTTTAGAATAATACTCAATTATTAAGCTACAATATTAATCGTTATAAATTGAAAAAAAAACTAATATCAAATAAATTATTTGTAATTGTGTTAAAAAACAAGTATTGAATAATTAAAAAAACAAGTTACTGGAAAATCGATAAACAGAAGTAGTTTTCTACCGGAAATAAAGGAAGGAATGAAGGAGGCGATAAAGAGGAGAGCACAGAAAATGTCTTACGAAAATTGAGAGAGTAAGATATTTTCCCTAAAATGTAACCCATTTTCCCTTGTTTTGGAGTTCATTTTCCAAATGGAAAATATTTTCCGCCAATCAAACGCTGAAAAAGTTGGAAATGATTTTCCGGAAAATCAATTCCGTCAATCAAACAAACCCTAAAAAAATAAATTTATAAATAAAGTAAAGAGATTAATTTTTTAAAAAATATTTTTGAAAAATAAAATTTAATGGAATAAATTCTGCGAAAATACATGATGGCTATTTTAACCAAATGAATTTGTTGGCATCCTTTGGAAGGTCAGCCCCCCTTTTTGTTTGTTCAATATTATCATAAGCTGAATTCGAGAGTTCTTTTCCCCGTCGATAAGAGTCGGATAAAATTTTCCAATGGCAACTACTTCAGCTCCGGTATATCCGGCGAACACGCCGATCCCGTTCGATCTATTCGTATCCAAGAAGCACCGTGCTCTCCCTCGTGGCGTCCTTGGATTCGCTGATTCTTCCGGGAACATCGTTTTCAAGGTCAACCGTCAAGATTCCAAATCATCCTTCTCACATGCCAAGGCTATTCTCCTCGATTCCGCGGGAAATCCTCTCATCTCTCTCTACCCTCATAATGTTAGTCTCTCAATCTATGCAGTTTCATCAAAATGAATCACTTTAACTTCAAAAAGTAAATTTTTTTTGGTTTTCTTTTTTGGGTTAAATGCTCTGCAGCTCAAATTAGGAAGTAGAAACCGCTTAGATGATTAAATGTTGTCATAGTTATTGAACTTTTTCGTATTTTTCCTGGTTCAAGGATGGGTCTTGGCAAGGTTTCAAGGGTGATGATGGTGACAAGAATCTGATATTCAAAGTCCAGAGGGTATTGACAAAGTTCACGAGAACTGAGCTGGAGGTATTCCTTGTTTCTGAAAATCAGGGTCAGGGAGAGTTAACTTGTGATTTCAAGGTCATAGGCTGCCATTTCCAAAGATCTTGCACCATCTACAAAGGTGATTCCATTGTGGCTCAGGTATTATAATCTGTAAATCACTCTGATTCCCATTTTCAAAGTTAGGCCTCAATGACCCAAATTAGTTGCTGCTTCTCGCTTTTTTTCTGCAAACATGCCATGTCCCTTTTATGACTGTGCCCTTAGCATTCCAAATGTCTTCTCTTCACAACCATATTTACTACCGCTAAAACAGCTGAGGACGAGCTGAAATCAATGCGGAGAAACACAGAGATGAATTGTGAAGAAGAAATTCTTCATTGCATTAACTTACAACCAAAGTTTCCATTTATACTAATCTGCTGTCTACTAACAACTACTAACTGCATACTAACAAACTAACTGATATTAACAGCTTGTGAACTAACTTTCTAACAACTTGACAGCTAACTTCTCTACAACAACCATGGATGTTTGTCCTATGTCCAAGTTGGAAATAGCTATACTATTCATTTGACACTGTATAGGAACTGGAAGCTAAACTTTGAGATGTTTGATTAATTGTACAACCTGGGACATGAGTTGTAATTCCGTATCGTATCAGCTCAGATAATAAAAGTCATCTACTTATCCAAAAAAGAAGTTGGAAATAGCTATTCCACATAGGAGATCATTGAGATATTTGGCATCAGGTTCCTTTTCCATTGTCTTATTTGGATTTGGAAACTAGTCTTACATGTGGGATATAGGATACTGGTCGATGGTCTTCTGAAGAGGAATGAGAGTTGACATCTTGGGATGCAGTCCAATGCTTAAGTTAACAAATATAGGAAAATGTATAGGGTTCAGTACCTTTATTTTATCTCTATCTTTTTATACCTTAATGCCTTGTTTGGTTATTTAATATATTAACACAAGGAAAAGCTTAATTATTACATAAGTATTAAAATAGTTTGTTATAACATAAAGAATAACTAGTACAAATTTAAACTCGAAATTAGAAGGATGAGTAAAACTCCAGCAAAAAATAAAACCTCTTCAAAATAAGTAAAAATGTTTCCTTCCCTTTGCTGAAAACAAGTCATGTTGGTAGCTAAAAATTCCCAAGTGAAATTAGTTTGTTGCTAACTCATGTACTAAGACATGTTGGAAAAATAATATTCCTACTACACATAGCATAAATTCTCCATCCTTGATTCCCTGGTAATAACCCGGACATGTTCTCTTTCAATATGTGTGCACTGCCTATCTGGCAGCAGCAGGGCTTGTCTTGCACTTCTGCTCCGTCCAGTTAAATAACAATGTTATTGTTGGTTCCTTGATCCTTGTTATAGGCCTCTACTTGAATCAGGTTACTGGTTCGTACACTATAGGTTCTTATGTCATACTTTCTTTGTGGTACTAGTGCTTCGCATTTTTACATTCTAATTCTATGCTTTCACTGATGCAGACCAGTCTTATGCACAAACTTCGGAAGATCTGTGTTAGTAGGAGTAAATTTCGGCTGACCATGTTTCCTAGCTTAGAAGATCCTTCTTTGGTTGTTGCACTTGTGGTAATATTCTTGTTTAGTGGCCCCAAGAAATTCCAAGTTCTGGATAAAATACCCATATCTATATGAAGTTAGAAAAATATCTCAAGCAGAGGGAACCTTTGAAAAACCCAAAAATGGAGGGTGAGGTGGTTAGTTCTCTTTTAGGTATTTTATGTGATGGTGTTGACTGTTTAGTCTCTGGGGATCATGCTGATGAATTTAAGGATTATTTCTCAAAAATCAGGATGGAGAGGGAGATAGCAGCCACGATGAAAGTGTTTGATGGTGGGTGTTCGGCCATAATTGTGGGAGGATGGGGTGAAAGAACAAAGACAGAAACTTTATTGAGGAAGGTGATATAAAAGCTGTTTCTGCGAACGGAAATTGTTTCAATTTCAATTAAATGGATCATATAGGCCCTTTAATTTATTTCTTTTGGTCTAAATAAGTCTTTTATTCATTGCAAACCATAGTTATTGAAGTTTGAGACTGTAAGAAGA
Organism: Gossypium hirsutum; assembly: GCF_007990345.1. NCBI lineage: Eukaryota > Viridiplantae > Streptophyta > Magnoliopsida > Malvales > Malvaceae > Gossypium > Gossypium hirsutum. The sequence goes on along the minus strand of NC_053439.1, from coordinate 50,586,803 downwards.
GTGTAGTCAACTACGGAGGCAATATCCCATGTTTTGCTTCCCTTTCCATTGATGGCTTTGATTAATGTTTTCACAGTCTGACTCTAAGATTACATTCTGCCATCTTTTCGCAGCTATAAGATTGGGGGAACCTAGCCTTAAAGCAAGAGCTTCAGCCACTTGTGCTGACAAAGCAAACACCAGTGCATTGATTCCGTCAACAATTTCTCTGTTGCTGTTCCTAGTGATAGCAGCAATACCACTCATTTCAGATTGGTTTAAGAATGCAGCATCGCAGTTTGACTTTGATAACCTGTGGAGGTGGATTATACCATTCTGGAGAGTCAGAGGCCTTTGGCTGAAGCCTGCTCCTTGAGTGAAGTCCTGATACCCAAAGAACACCACATTCCACACCACGGCTCAACTTCCTTCCTTTCGAATGTCCACCTATTGCATGCCTTCTAAATTCCCCAGCTTTCTGTAGCATTCGATTTGTCTAAACTGTCAAGCTGGTAGTTAGAATTGGCCAATTTCTTGGTTGATGAGAAATACTACGAAAATGGAGTTCTCCTTTATAGGCAATTTGTTTGTGTTTTTTCTCAAGAGGAATATGAAAGTAGAAAAAGGGTGTGAGTTTGCATTTTTAGTTATAAAAAATACTGTTATTTAGTGGTTTAAGGGGATATGTGGGGGAGGTTCCAATTCAATATAAAAAAATAAACAATCCTGACTGCTCCCATTGTTTCACCAATTGCTTGAATTTAGAATATGATATGATTACTTATAATTTTTTTATAAGATAAATATATTTTTCTGGTATTGGAGTTGAGTTTTAAATTTAAAGTTGTACTTAGATTGATTTTTTAAATTTGGATTTCCTCATATACTTTAGTTCATTTTTGTAATCTGTTAAATGAAATTCATTTATAATTAATAATAAATAAATACAATTTTATAAAAATAGTTAAATAACAATCCAAACAAATTAAGCATAATAATTTCACTAACAATTTATATATACATAATAATTCTGAATAAGTTAAAAGTTTCATAACAATTTGCAAAAAAAAAAAATAGAATTTAATATCTTCGATAATGCGTCGAATATTCCGCAAAATAATATGAAAATAAAATAATCGTTTTAAATAAATTTTATGCATAATTAATAATAAATAAATGCAATTTAAGAAAAGTTATTAAATAATAATCCAAACAAATTAAACATAACAATTTAACTCCAATTTAAATATACTTAACAATTTAAACATAAGAATTCCAAACAAATTAAAAGTTCCATAACAATCCCAAATAACTTTATTACTCAACTCATGCTAATTGTATATATTATAATCTATTATAAAGTTAGTTACACGTTCAGGATTTAAGATTACATATCATTAATATAAAAATGTACATTATAGTATCATTCATAATGGTACATAAGGTTACATATCACTAATAATCTACATTGATTACGTAATGATAACTGTATGTATTATAATCTATCATAAAGTTAGTTACATGTTTTAGGTTTAAGCTTACAGTATAATAATAACATGGTCGTATACAAGGATACATATAATCAATTATCTACTTTAATTATATAATATTAATTGTATATATATTATAATCTACCATAAAATTAGTTTCACGTTTAAGGTTTAGGTTGCATATCATTAATAAAAGAAATGCACATTGTAATATTATAATTGTATAATAATTATTATACATTCATAATTTACCTATATATGGCAATTGATATATTATCTGTAGTTAAACGTGTATATATATATGTATTAAATATAATTATATCCCACATTATAAAATAAATTCATATTATAATATTTATTTTAGTTATATAAATATAAATTAATTTTTTTTGTTTAAAGTAATTTAACAAATTGAGTTGATCAAATAATAAAGAGGATAAGCACAAATTTAAGAATTTTGATGATCCCATCTCATCATTCGGATAGGTTTATGGATACAAAAGAATATGATTTAAGAGAAGGTAAAAGAGATTTAAGCGAATAAGACATTATAGAAGATATTTTTTAATAAAAATATTATATTTAATTTTATTATTAATTATTATATTTAATTTTAAAAATATTTTATTATGTTTTTATACATAGTTATTAATTTGTCTAAATTATAATAAATGTTGCAAGTATTGGTGGTTAAAGAATGGCTTTGTATAGGAGGTCTTGGGTTCAAATCCGAGAGGGTCTATCCACATCCGCTCTAAATCCGCAACGAGTAGTAATTTTAACTTCGAAATTTGTAATATTCAAATCCACAAAATTCAAGTCGGATCGAATTCATAATCCGAATCGCCATCTCTACCTAACTAACACTGTTAAGATATGCTAATGTGGTATTGATGACTGATAGCACGACGACATGTGGTAACTTCACACTTTGACACATGGCAAAAATAATATACAAAAATTATTTGTGACAATTCCACGTCAATATATTTTAACGATATTAGTTAGGTACCTAAAAAAAAGTACCAAGTTAGCTTACGGTTTCCAAGTTGAAGTATCACTTAAATAAATAAATAAAAAGTTTTAAATATCAAGTAAATATAAGTTGTCAAGTTTAGTACCTCCATCTATATTAACCATTTAATCTTTAAGCTAAATTCATATACCAAATAATATATTTACTTTATTATATTATACATCAAACTTTTCTAATGTTATTTATAATATTAAATTTTATAATTAGATTAGAATTAAAGATCTTTTTTTATTTTACCTATAGATTCAAACTTTATAATTAGATTAAGAGTGTTGATATAAGTGTACAATAATGAATGAGATAAAAAGGAGAATGTGATGGTACCAAAGAAGCTAATTTATCTTAGACAAACGAAGAGCTAGAAAAAAGAAAGGAGTAAGGAGGTTATGAAAGCAAAGGAGAGTGAGTGTGAGGATAAGTGCTTAAGATTACTGAGGGCCCAAGATCTTTTTCTCATCGTTCTTCTAAGCATTAATAAGGGAATGTCATGTGCTTGGTCGTGCCACATCATTGACAGTACGGGTAGTGGTCTGCTCATGTGGTTGATTAGGTGACAAGTTGGTTACTGCTCTGTCATTTCTTTAGTTGATGTAGTACGAGATTGTTATGCTTCAATGGTCTTTAATAGTTTCTTCTTGGTGGTAAGTGCATTCCCACTAAAAGTAGGTGATTTGATGAGTGAGACATGCGGGGTGCTTGGTGATAGGTGACAAACTAATTAGAAGCAATATATTATTCAAGAGATCTTTAAATGATGCTAGGTAAAGGGCAATCCATATATATCTTTCAAATAGCTTTTTGTAGTGCTATATGTCCAGAGAGTATATGAATAGAATAAGGAGTATTTCCTGATTTTACTTTTATATAACTTTACTCTATTTACTAAACTCTTAACATGTCAACAAGAAGAAGTAAATGAAAGTTTGTCTTTTTTTTTTCTTAATTTGATTATGAATTTTGTTTTAAGTTCATAATGATTAGATCAAGAAAGTTAGATAGTTATTTCAAATCCACATCTAACAAAACATGATTTTTTTTAAAGAAATTGATGTATTTTCACGTTTAGTTTACGGTTTATAAAAATTAATTATTTCAGAAATTTGATATCATTTTAAAGGTTTGAAGCCTTATTCTTATTTTAGAAGTACAATATGTCTCACCATTACACTTAATATTTGTTAATAAAATGTAAAATATACTTAAAAATAAATGATCAAATTATAAATACGCATCTATTTATCGTATAAATGATTTGGACTGAACTAACATGTACAAATTGATGGTTAAATAGAAAAGAATGTTATTAATAAGCTATTAATATTTTCAGGACTCAATTAGAATAAATTAAATTTAAGGGTTAGTTTGGAGTAGACCTGCTCATGGGTCGGGCCACTTGGCTCGCCCGAAAAGTGGGAGAGTTTAGGTAAAAATATAGGTTCGAAAAATAGATTTGGGCAAAAAAATAAGGTCGTTTAGAAAAGAAAGCCGGTACTTGGATAAGGCTTTTTTTTTGCTATTATTATTATTATTATTTCACTATTTTGCTACTATTTCAATATTAGAGGTATTTGATTGTTAAATTATACTATTTTAAGTTATACTATTTTAATCTTATTTAAATTTAATTTTAATTTGTTGGAAAACATTTATTTTAATATTTTTGATGTATTATATTTTTTTAAAAAATTATATAAAAAATTAATATGGGTCGGGCTTAGATTTTAATATTTTTATCTAAATCGGACTTGAATAAAAATTTAAACCTATTTTTCAGATTAGACCTAAGCCTAACAATTGGCCTAAAATTTTGATTGAGCTCGACGCAAACCCAGCCCGGTCCATGGGATATTTGATAAATTAATACAAAATATTAATGTAACCTTCCCGTGACCGCCTGAGTGAAGGTAAGGGCAGGTAAAATTGCCCCAAAATGAAAATTTTGATTTTACAAATAGCCAAAGGCAATATTGCAAGGTAGCTCCTCGTTCTTCTCCTCCTTCCCTTGTTTTTCCAGCAAGCAAAGGCACATTCACTTCCCCGCGCCGCCTTTGGATCTTTTGTTCTAATATCCCTCCTTCCTTTTTCACTCTCTCTGTGTAAACCCCTTCTCACGTCTACCCAACGGTGTCGTTTTTCCAATCTTAGTACGCCTGAATGGGGAGACAGAAGGGTGATGGAGCCAGGAGCAAGGCACGCCCTTCAAGCAGCAGGTTTCCTCTTTTCCTCTATTTTTCTAATTCAGTTCATTAATTCTCCATTTATTGAAACATTAAATCTCTTTCTTTAACCTATATGCTGCAATTTTTTGTTTACCTGTCGGCTGCAGCCTTGCGGCTTCTCTGTTGCCATCGAGTTCGGCTGCCGCTGCCGCTTCCGTTGGATTCGGAGGCTACGTCGGTAGCTCCCGCCTTGATTCCTCTCTCTCCACCGAAGATTCCAATCCTCTTTTGGTAAACGCTAAAATTTTTGTATCTTAATTAATGAAGTTACCAATTTATTCTTCCAGTTTGATGATTTGTTTGCAATTGCAGGATATAGATAGTGAAGTCGCACAACACTTAAAAAGGCTGGCACGGAAGGATCCTACTACCAAGGTAGGTTTTTTTTATTTTTTGCGTCAATATATGCGGCGAACTCCATAAACTTTTTGCATTTGACATGTCTTAGTTTTTCGGTCTTGATTACTGTGATCACCTTTTCCATTTGATAATCAATCGAGTAGATCTTCATGATCAAGGAAAGTCCTTCTTTGCTTAGTTATAACTTATAACCAGCTCAATTTACATGTAGTGACCAGCTTCTTGTTCATTAACAGCTTAAAGCTCTGGCATCCCTGTCTACTCTGCTCAAGCAAAAGTCTGGAAAGGAAATAGTACCAATCATTCCACAATGGGTATGATTTAATTCTTTGCTCTTTACTGGTCTTTGCAGATGCATCAACTGAGTCAGTTTTATATGAATTAAACACTGAAGTAGACTTTAAAAAGGTAGGTGGGGAAAAGCAGTGCCTAGAGAAAGATATTGACATGGAAAGAGAAATCATTTAAAAAGCTAGGGTTTATAATTTTCTAGTGTTGACATGATGAAAATTTTGATTGACTTTACCTTCATTGTGGGGAAAAACAAAGAAAGAAGAGGAACGCATGAAAGTGTTTCTGAAATTGGTCAGCAGATGCTGAAGTCTAAAATATTGGAACTGAAAACAAATTACTCCAAAATGTGATCTCACTAATCACACTGTGGAACTTGAAACTTTGGTATTGTTGAAATTAGACTCGATTCTTTGTTTGGCTTCTTTTGGATGTTAAAGGAAAAACAATTAAACCAAAATAATACTCACTGATGCCAATGGGTTTCATGTAAATTTCAAATTTTCAACCCTTAAACTTGGTTTAATATGTTTCAGTATTGCTGTTCTCTCCTTCATACAGGCATTTGAATACAAGAAGCTCTTGCTGGACTATAATCGAGAAGTTCGGCGAGCTACTCATGAAACAATGACTAATCTTGTCACTGCTGTCGGGTTCGAACTTCTTCCCTTCTCCCCCCCCCTCTTTTTTTGTATGGCCAGTGAATGTTATTTTCTTACCTTGTGTATGACAACTTCAATGGATACATTGTAGTGAAGGAGTAGTGAAGGATATCATCATAATATCAATCATTAAGGCTTGACTCAATGAATTCTGAAAGACAGAAATTTTGGTCTTCTTGTTGCTTAATTGTATGAATATCTTCTGTTTGATAATTTAGAAACAAATACAGGGCTCAAGCAATAATGTTTTGAAAATGATTTTCATTGAAGATTAGAACCCGATACAGTGATTCACATGTTATTTATTTTGAAAATTTATGCTTTTTGAGTTAGAAGAGGTGTGAAGTAAGGAAGATGACTTCCTTGTGAAGAGAAGCAAAGAAAAAGGAAGTCTTATTTTCTTTCACATCTCTTTAGTACAATCATTTGCCTGTTTTTTGTCATGCAATAAAGACTAGGTTCTTGGCATGTTTTTCTCAGGAGAGATTTGGCACCGCATTTGAAATCCTTGATGGGACCATGGTGGTTCTCTCAATTTGATCCCAGTTCTGAAGTTTCACAAGCTGCTAAGCATTCATTACAGGTTTGAATCAAATTCATGTTTTCTGGGGGTTCAATCTCCTTGGCATCCTATGAATTGTTAAACAGAAATTTAATGTAGCCCATGCATCGTGCATGTGGTGTAGTTGTAACTTTTTGAACATTTTAATATGGTAGGATGTGGTGGGTTTGGACAGGTAGTTTTATTTATTTATTTAATCATTGATTCATTTGGTTGTAAACAACAGGCTGCCTTCCCTGCTCAGGAAAAGAGATTAGATGCTTTAATCTTATGCACAACTGAGATTTTTATGTATTTGGAAGAAAATTTGAAGCTTACTCCACAAAATCTGTCTGACAAAGCTGTTGCTTTGGATGAGTTGCAAGAGATGCACCAGCAGGTATGCATAGATCTGTTTGGATATGCTTTTGTTAGGGACAAGTTTTCTACTCCATATTACTTATAACCTTTAAAGTTGCAATAGTTATGTCACCCTAACCTGTTCATTTTTCCTGTTAATTTTCTGCCTTGGCATTGCACTGGTAAGTAAAATATCACCTGCTTTTTTATTTTTTGGTTTTCCTTTTCTTGGTTGAGGGACATCACTTATTTGTGAAGAAGCATAACCATATATGTTTTTGAGGCTACCAAGTGGAAACACAAGGTGCATAATTTTTCTTAATCACTTCCAACACTCGCCAATCCTTGAAGATATCAGACAAAACATGCACATTATATGTTTATTTTTACATAAATGCTTGTATGAGTGTATCAAAATTATACGTACAGTTCATGCTCATGCATCTGTGTTTCTCAAACATAAATATGTACATATTTGACATATGCTGAATCACTATTGAAGAGCATAGGCATTAACAGCCTCTTATATTGCTGCTTGGGTTTCTTTGTATGTGTTCATGAAATATTTTGTAATTTTCCTCTTATCTCTTTAATATTAGGTGATATCTTCTTCATTGCTGGCTTTGGCAACACTTCTTGATGTTTTGGTCTCCGTGCAAATAGAAAGACCTGGTTTTGAAAATTTATCTGCCGAGCAAAAACGTGCTTCTAAGGCTAAGGCTACTGCAATTTCTTTTGCAGAAAAACTCTTCTCTGCTCATAAATATTTTCTAGAGTTTTTGAAGTCTCAAAGCCCTGCTGTTCGGTCAGCTACATACACAGTCTTAAAAAGTTTCATTAACCACATTCCTCAGGCTTTTGATGGGGGAAATATGAAAACTCTTGCTACAGCAATTCTTGGTGCTTTCCAGGAAAGAGATCCTGCTTGTCATTCTTCAATGTGGGATGCAATATTGTTATTTTCAAAGAGATTTCCTGACAGTTGGACTACCTTAAATGTTCAGAAATCCGTATTTAACCGGTTTTGGTCTTTTATAAGGAATGGATGCTTTGGATCTCAGCAAGTTTCTTATCCAGCACTGGTTCTATTCTTAGATTCTATTCCTTCTAAGGCCTTCTCAGGAGACAAATTTTTTCTTGATTTTTTCCATAACCTATGGGCTGGAAGGAATCCAGTTCATTCTCCAAATGTGGATCGACTAGCATTTTTCAGGGCATTTAAAGAGTGTTTTTTTTGGGGATTATGTAATGCTTCTAGGTACGAGTTACTTAAGTTTTTCCTTTGCAGTCCTTGTTTTTTAGCGGATAGGATGTTCTCAATTCTTGCCACTTGTATCATTTATTTTACTTAGAATGCTAACTCATGCTTTCTCAACTCACCAGATTTTGTGACAGTGTTGATTCTGTCTCTCATTTCCGGACCACCCTTATTAACGATATCCTTGTAAAGCTTCTATGGCAAGACTACCTATCATCTGTGAGCTCAAAAGACCAGGATAGTGATCAGCCTCTCAGTGGGAAGGCAACGGAAATGCAGAATATCAAGTACCCAATAAGTTATCTTCAGGAGTTGGGAAAATGCATTGTTGAAATTCTTTCTGGCATTTATTCACTGGAAGAGGACCTTCTCTCTTTGTTTTGTGCGGTGTTTCAAGAAGCTTGTGAGGGATTGTTTCAGCAAAAAGCAACGACAGAACAGCCAACACTGAATATAGAACCAATTATAAAATTTCTGTTCTTAGTGGATCAACATGCAAAGCAAGAGGGTGAATCTTGGCCTTTGTTGCATTTAGTAGGGCCAATGTTGGCCAAGTGTTTCCCATTGGTCAGATCACTTGTAAGTTACCATGGCATGAACACTATTTGTCAGATATACGTTGCTCAATTATGCTTACATGTGCTGCACTGCTATTTATGTAACTATGTGAATACATGTGGGATGGGATGGATGGCTATAAATTATAACTCCTTCCATGCTGTACATACATCTTAACTAGTTGTTTATGAAAAAACTACCTACTTATTGCTGCTGCTGGTAATTGTGTATGGGAAATCGTTTATATCTAGTGTTCTTTGTTAATGGAAACGAAATGACTTTTTGTTTACTTCCTTGTATCTTCGGTCCTTGAAGTATCTTTAGTTGTTTTAAAGAAATATCATTGTGAGCTGGATAAGAAATTAGTTTCTGTTTCTCTGGTAGCCTGGGCTTCATAAAATAGTGCCTTTATTATGATTTTCATTTCACTTGTTTTTCTGTTATCTCTACTTTTCACTTCTGAATATAAATGTCAAAATTGGAAATGACAAGTGAGGTTTCATCAGGAAGTTGAAATGACCAGATAAATTTTAATTTAGCTGGGATACCAGTCCAGAGTCTCCTTTTTCCTGCTCTGCAGCAGTCCTTCACCTCTTTCTTGATAATTCTAAGTCATCTAAACATGCTTTTATTTGAACATTCACATCTGGATTTTCCTCCGCAACAGGATTCAGCAGATGGTGCAAGGCTACTATCCATTTCAGTTTCAATATTTGGAGCCCGAAAGGTACTCCAAGCAATTTTTTCCAACAACAATGCACCTTTTTGTGGTCCTCCCTGTGAAAAGGACAGTGAAATGAAGCTGGAGTATTTTCTTCAAGTTTACAAGGAAACATTCATTCCTTGGTGTTTGCGTGGACATAATTGTACTACCAGTGCTCGACTAGATCTGTTGCTTGCATTGCTTGATGATGAGTGTTTCTCCGAGCAGTGGCATGCTATTATTACATATGCCATTGACTTGGTAAATTCTAAGATTGACTCGGGCTCCATGGACTCAAATCACTTAGCAGTGTTGGGAATGCTTTTTGACAAAGCAAGAAATGAGATTAGGATAAGGAAAGTGGGAGAAGATTCTTTTCATCCGCCGGGTTCTCTCCCAGATCATTGGCATCATGAGCTTCTTGAAGCAACTGCTGTTTCTGTTGCCTTTTCCCTTCCTCCTTTTGGAACTTCTGATGCACAGTTTGTGTGGTATGTGATAGCAAAAGCATGATCTGTTTTACCCTCTGCAATTTAAATTACAGGAAGTAATGTGCAAGTATCAATATTACCCAGAAGACTATTAATGTTTTAACCCCCCCCCCAAAAAAAAAAAAAAACCCTAGTAGAATACTACAAGTAAAATTGTGCCTTAACAACTAGCCATGTGTTTTATTGTTCATAATACAATAGTACAGCATTGCATATCATGACATTTGTCAATGATTGACATGACCTGTTATATTTCTTGGAAAATCATAGCAGTTTGTCATTTGCTTTCTTGAATATCCTTGAAACAAAATAATGATTTTGGGGATGTAGGGGACCTAAATTCTAGCTCATACAATGACAAAGAATAGGCTAATTATTTGTTAAATGTGAAGAATTGTCTCTCATATTGAATCCATTTATGTTTTTGCTGACCTATTCATTTATATTTCTGTGCTTTGACCCCTTGTTGTTTGTACCGTCTGTAGTTCTGTTCTTGGGGGTGCAACCGAAGGCAATCTAGATTCATTTGTCTCTAGGAAGTCAATGACCCTGATATTCCGGGAAGTTTTGAGAAAGCTAGTTTCTTTTATTCTGGATTCATCTTTCAGTTCTGTTAAGCAGGCAAGTGCTTTGTTTGATTCTGAAGAGAATTGCCTTGGATTAGACAGCAAGAATACTGCAAATGTGGTCGATATGGCTCGTTTTGCTCTTCAAATAGTTGAGGGTAGTTTCTTTTGCTTAAGGGCACTTGATGAAGAAAGCGGCTTGGTTTCAAGTATTTCAGCAGCTGTGTTTATTATTGACTGGGAGTATAGGATAAGTGTAGCAGTAGAGGATGCTCTAGATGATGAGTCAAGGAAAAAGATTAAGGCACGGATGGATATTTGTGAATCAGCACATGGTTATCTATCCAATATCAGCAATTTGTGGAAAAGATTCAGCGGAGATGTGAGAAAAGGAATAAGGAGTATCTTGATTTGCACTATTAGACTTGCTATCTTCAGGGAAGATAAACTAGACAACAAAAAGTTTGCGGCTTTGTGCTGCATGATGATGACAGATGTGCTTGAGCATCTTTGTCAGGATCAGTATGAGGAACAAAACCTGTTGGATCATCTTCTAAGCAAGGGTGATATGTGGCCTTGGTGGATCACACCTGACTTGAATTCCATGGAAGGACTGTCTAAATCAGATACTGAAGGAATCTATGTGAGTGTGAGTGGTGTTATATCCCTAACTGTTCTTGCTGACATAATTCCTCTCTCTCTCTCTCTCCATATATATATAAAGGCATACATATACATGATCTGATACATGTTAAAATGTCATTAATTGCCCCTTTTATGATGCAAGCATCTCTTTTAAATTTATAGCAACAATTTAACTGTAGTAGGATGGTTTGAAAGTGCCTTGTGTTTGTTATTTGATGTCTTTATTGGTTGTTCCACTGTCTTAAGTGGTCTGTAGAAAACTAGTACACTGCTTTTAGTGAAACTATACTGACACGCAAGAATCTCATATTCATATAATTGATGTTTTTAGTGTGTGCTTCTGTTTGTATGAGTGGTTTATTGAATTTATACAATTTGCAATTTCTCAAGTATATGGTAACTAAAAAATTGCAAATGTTTGTTGGATGCAGGCATATGGTAACTACAAGTTTGTTTCTTTAATTGATAAACTTATTTATAAACTTGGGTTGCATAAAGTCATTGCTTGTGATGACCTGGACATTTTACCATTATCAACCAAGGATTCAGCAAATACCAAGGTTACTTCTCGAGCTTGGGTTGCTGCTGAAGTACTGTGCACATGGAAGTGGCCAGAAGGAAGTGCTGCAACCTCTTTCTTACCTCAACTAGTCTCGTTTGCCAAGAGCAGAAATTATTCTTCATATGGAAGCATCTTGGATTCCATTTTCAGCATTTTATTTGATGGTGCTCTCATTTATGGTGAAAACTGTTCACAGAGTTTGCTTCATGCATGGCCTACTTTAGGTGAAGATATGGAGGATATTGAAGAGCCCTTTTTGAGAGCTCTTGTATCTTTCCTTTTCACATTGTTAAAAGAAAATATTTGGGGTCCAGAAAAGGCTATGGCTCTGTTTCAGCTTCTAGTAGATAAACTCTTTGTAGGTGAAGCAGTAAACTCAAATTGTTTGAGGATACTTCCTTCAATTTTATGTGTTCTTGTACCAACTTTATGTCAAAGAAGTATCAGGTCCAGTGAATGTACTAATAAGGATGGTAAACCTGATCCGCTCAATGAAAATCAGATGCAGGATGCCGTCAAAAGCTGGATCCAGAGGATTCTACTATTTCCACCTTTGGTCACATGGCAAACTGGACAAGGTACGCATGCCCTTTTTATAATTTATATCCAGTTAATTTTACGGCATAAGACCAATTGCTCTTAGGTCATAACGATACCTGATTCAGTATCTTGTTTCACTTTTGATGCATGTGCATTGCAACTTACACAAAGACAAGCTCCTTGTAAGAATTTGTTTCCATTAAATAGGTCTTGATCATTTTTAGTTGCTTATGCTTGTTGGTGGACCTTATTCCCTTCACTTTTTATATCTGCATGATTTGGTTGAAATAGGTTATTTCTACTTTAAGTTGTGTCCTCCTCACTTTTTCTTTTCTTTTCTCTCTCTTCGATTTTTTTATTCATTGATTTTCTTTTTGGGTGTTGCAATAGATATGGAAGAATGGTTCCACTTGGTCTTTTCATGTTACCCTTTAAAGGCTACTGGAGGTAATGAAATAATGAAACTGGATAGAGACATTGATCATGAGGAGAGAGTTCTCTTACTGAATTTATTTCGGAAGCAGAGGAATGAAAGTGGTAGATCAATTGCTGCTAATCAGTTGCCAGTGGTACAAATCTTGCTGTCAAAGCTAATGGTTATTTGTCTGGGCTATTGCTGGAGAGAATTTGATGAAGAAGATTGGGAGTTTCTATTTTTCCACCTAAGATGCTGGATTGAATCAGCAGTGTTGGTGATGGAGGAAGTTGCTGAAAATGTGAACGAAATAGTCACTGAACACTCTTCTTCTGATAACGCTGATCTTATTCATAAAAAACTTGAAGAGAGTGTGTTGATTTCTGACAATTCTCTTATAAATATCAGTAAAAATTCCATCTTCTCATTTTCTTTCCTTTGTGGGCTTTTGGAACTCCAACCAACAGAAGACACGGATAATTTGAACCCCTTAAGAACAGAAAGATGGGATCCAATTAAAAACCAGATTCTAGAAAGCATTCTCCGCCTGTTCTTTTCCACTGGCATTGCTGAGGCAATAGCTGGTTCTTATTCTTTTGAGGCTGCATCTATTATATCAGCTTCTCGATTTTATCATAGGTCTTTCTGGGAATCGGTTGCATCAAGTGTACTCAGATCTCCTCCACATACTAGAGATGAAGCAGCGAAATCAATCAAACTCTGGGGACTAAGCAAAGGGCCTATTTCCTCTTTGTATGCCATCCTATTTTCTTCGAGGCCAATGCCATCTTTGCAGCTTGCTGCCTTTGCTGTTTTGTCAACAGAACCTGTTTCTAAGTTGGCTGTCTTTGGTGAAGGAATTGCACCTTGCTTGGAAGTTGATTCAAATACCTACCAGGAGTCTATTAATCTTGATCTTTCACCAGAAGAGAATATCCATTTGACAAAAGAATTATCTTACATAATTGAGAAGTTACCTTATGATGTTCTTGATATGGATTTAGTGGCAGAGCAGCGGGTATATTTGCTTTATGTACAAAAATTTGCTGAAAATATTTGTCCATTTTCCTTTTGATATAATGATATATACTTTTTTTATATATATCTTTTGCAGGTACATCTATTCCTTGCTTGGTCTTTATTGTTATCCCATTTGTCATCATTACCTTCATTATCAAATCCAAGGGAGAGACTGGTACAATATATTCAGAATTCTGCTAATCCACTGGTACTAGATTGCCTGTTCCAGCATCTGCTTTCCGACTTATCATTAATGCATGTTCTAAAGAAGAAAGATGGGGAGCTTCCGAATGTTATATCAGAAGCTGCAACTGCAGCCAAATGCTCCATCACGTCAGGGTCCGTATTGTTTTCTGTGGAATCACTTTGGCCTATTGATCCTGTGAAAATGGCTGCATTTGCTGGAGCGATATATGGCCTTATGCTTCGTTTGCTTCCTGCTTATGTGTGGGGATGGTTTAGTGATTTACGTGATCGTTCTACTTCATCAATGATTGAATCTTTTACTAGAACATGGTGCAGTCCTCCTTTGGTTGCTAACGAGCTCTCCCTGGTGTGTATCTTTATCTAAAATGTCTCTATTTCTAATGAGCAAAGTAATTGTTAAAAAATATAGCAACCCTCTTACACCACTCATTGAATTTTAAATATTTTTGATGACTTTTTTGGAAAATGAGTGATGTTGGAATTACTGGATCAATTGCCATCAAATGACAAATGCATGCTTTAGCATCCTTCTACTTTAAACTAGATGGAAACTGACTTGTAGGCAACCACTTATCGTAACAAATGAAGTTTATTGTTTCCTGACCAACTTGCCCTCTGAAGCACTTTTGTTTGAATTTTTTCAAATACTTGACTTGAACCTGAAGAGGAAGAGCTAGAAAAGAAAATTGATCAGGTTCAGAATTAGGTAGTTTTGACTAGTTTCTTCTGCTATGCAGATAAAAACAGCGAATTTTGCTGATGAGAACTTTTCAGTAAGTGTGAGCAAATCAGCAAATGAGGTTGTTGCTACCTATACAAAAGATGAGACAGGAATGGATCTCATTATTCGTCTTCCTGCGTCTTACCCATTACGGCCTGTAGATGTTGATTGTATGAGGAGCCTAGGGATAAGTGAAGTGAAGCAGAGGAAGTGGTTAATGTCTATGATGATGTTTGTTCGTAATCAGGTAACTTAGCTACTATCTAATATTTTAATTGCATTCTTTTTTTTTTTCTTTTTTTCCCTGAGATGCACTTCATTTGTGATGCAGAATGGAGCTTTAGCTGAAGCCATACGAGTATGGAAGCGTAATTTTGACAAGGAATTTGAAGGTGTTGAGGAGTGCCCTATATGTTACAGTGTTATCCACACTGTGAACCACAGCCTTCCTCGTCTTGCTTGCAAGACTTGCAAGCACAAATTTCATGCAGCGTGCCTCTACAAGTGGTTCTCGACTTCTCACAAATCTTCGTGCCCCTTATGCCAGTCTCCGTTCTAACCTTGAAGTCAATTTTGAGTTAATGGTTTTTTGTGGCATTTTTGCTCCCTGGATATGTGATGTGCACTTCATTTGCAAAAAGGAAGTGAATTATGCTCACGGCTTAGGGCCTTCAATCATGTGATCTGGTGTGCAAAGATGAACATGGTCGATATTAGTTCAGACTAGAGCTCAGGGGGGTGTACATGGAATGACAGGCAAGCTCTCTCTCACACTCCCCCTCTCTCAGATACACATGGTACACACATGCGCACGCAGGTGATCTCCTGCCCAAGATGAGCACAATTGGAGTGATGATCCTTTTTCTTTTCACTTTGTTTTCATTGGTACATTACTTGATTGCATTTCACTTGCAGGTTTCGTAGGTTTGCTGAATCAAGTTGGCTTCTGTTGTCGAGCATTTTTGGTGATTTTCACCTGATATATAACATATACATGTTACATATATGAGGATTTAGTCTCCGTATATCAACTGCTATTAAATCATAAATAGGAAAGTAGGAAATCACAAGATTTTGATATTGGATATGATCATTTATTTTCTTGTCAAGGGAAAAGAAAATCAGGTGATGTCGTGTCGTACATCAGTTGATGATAATGTAACTTTATAGGTCCATGATGTAGCCGAGAGGACGCAAAAATATGAAGGGATCCTACAAGTTTTGAATGGGTGATACTATTACTAGGAAACTTCAGCCGGAAGCAGTAATGGCAAACACAACAGTTGCCGCCTGCCTCATCTAAACTGTATATGTAACCGAGGAGGGCAAATTAAAACGGGAATAAATGTACAGGGACATTTTGCACTTGGCAGTCTTGACGAAGCTGTTTTTCCTACAGCGGTTGAGCCAGAGCTTGTCATCATGCATCATGGACCTAAAGCCCCTCACCTGCAAAACAATTATATATATTTGAGAATAATACTATTTAGGAACCATAATAAAATAGTATTACATTAACATGGCACGATAAATGAAAGAAATTCAATGGAGGAAAAAGATGAATTGACAAATAACTACAGCAAAGGTTTAGAAACGATCTTAATTTTGTCATATTATCAAATCAACTCAATAATAAACTTTAGTCAGTCAATAAATTATGGGACCAAATCTAAGAGACCCATCATCACTGTCAAGAACTCGAGATTCCTTACGACGATGCATGAAAAGTAAAGGTCCAAATGTCTTATCTTCCTCATTATTTTAGAATCCAATTTTGATAATCCCATTACGGATGAAAATTGGAACACGACTGAAAGAACAGAGAGTTGCCAAGTCTACCTTTCAGAGCTTTGATCTCGATTAAGCCGTTTGACTTTTTTTAGGTCAATTAATTGTAGGAGTCAACTTATCTTATATAAAAGACTTTTGATCGAGTAAATTGCTTAAATTGCTGTCTCTTCACTTCACTAGAAGATTCATCGAGATGTGAGAAATAATTTTGTAGTCATTTAAGTTATATCCAACCACCACTAAACTTGTCCGACATCTCACCCAACAGTTATTGCCAAATTTGCCTTCAATCCTTAATGTGCGACATACTCATAATGATTGCTTTATTAGTAAATGAAGTTGTGATATCACACCCTCAAGTGTAATAGTATATTGGCTCCACAGAAGATGGAATGAGTGTGCTTCGAGTCTCCATCTCTTCAAAAAAGCATTGATAAGTGCATATACCAATTTAGTCCCACTAAGTATATAAGATGCGTATAAGAACCTCGCCTCATTCAAGTATCACTCTATAATGTATGATGTTTTCACACTTAAATTATGTATATATGTTTCAATAATGTGATCTATGTCCTAATTGTGTAAATATAAAACAAAAAAAATACTAAATAAATTTCAACAAATTAATAAATGCTATTAACAAAATAAAAATATAATAATATTTTCTTACCAATAATAATAGATGTAGGAAATGTGTTTATGATTTAGACGAACCAATAGCATTGGTATTTTTAAAAACTGTAACATTTGTTTAATTAATTTATTCAATATACAAATAACTTATTTAACAAAGAAATAAGTTTATATTTTATAATATTATTAAAATACCACTTTAGTTAACATAAATTTACAATTTATTTAATATAAAAATGTCGTTAAATATAATATAGTAACTAAACCCTATAATAATTTATGCTAACCATAAAACCTATTATCAAAAAATTTAAACACATTAAAAAATAAATTACTTATATTACTTTAGAAATTTGAGATGATGAAAATAGAATAAAAACACAGAATTAATTACTAATATTTGGTAATTAAAAGGAAAATATTTAGAAATTTATTTAAAGATTGAGATTGAAATTTGAGATAGAATTGAGTAAGAATGGATGAAAATGAGTAAGAATAAAATGAAATTGAAAGAGTTTTATATAGGGGAAGGTCAAACGCTAACATTACTGTTTCTTTATTTTTTAAAATTTAAATTTAATTTATCGTTGGTTCAACGGTTAGAAAATATATCAATCTAGATTTTTAACCATTGTGATCCAACTGTTCCTCTTTTTTTTTTTACCGTTGAATTCAATGGTTACAAAATTGAACAACTTAGATTTTGTAATCCTTGTGATCTTACAGTCACGAGAGGGAGGTTGGTTTTGTTGCGGTGTCACGCAAGCAAAAACAACCTATTTCCATAAATTTACCTAAAACCAGCTTAAAATCCTAATTTTATTTCAAAAACGACATTTTTGCATATAAATCTACAACACATTTCTAGCTTATAGCCTACTACTATTAGCATAAACCCTAAAAGCAACAACAATTTAATCTTTTGTTTGAATGTAAGATCATTTTTATGTTGATTGAATCTTAGCTCGATAAGTATGGGTATTGTTGTCAATGCAGGAGGATGCGAGTTTAAGTGTACTGAAACACATTATCCTCTTATTTTATGGTTTGGGGAGTAAGGGTGAAGCCTGAAAATTTTTTTAGGGGAGCAGAATTAAATTGTAATTTTTACAATAGTAAAAATGTAATTCCATTATTTTAATAGTCTATATCTTTATAATTTTTAAAGAATTAGATCAAATTATTATCATTTTTAGGGGGACCAAAGTACAATTATACCTTTACTAATTTAAAATTTTAAAAATTTCAAAGAGCCTAAATGGAAAATTTTCTATTTTAGGAGACCTGGCCCCTGCCAGCCCGATTGATTTCGCCCCTGTTAGGGAGGGACTATGAGTAGTTCTAGGTATTGTCTTAAAAAGTGAAATATTATTAGAACCTTAAAATATAATGAGATAGTTAAAAAAATATTTTTATTACAATAAATTCTCAAAAAAATATGTGAATTAAACAGCAAAAATTAATTGCTGCTATTGATTATTATTATTATTAAGCATTTGTAGGTCCATGAAACAGATCCAAATTCCAAAGCCCAAGAAAATTGGATAAATGTAGGCCGCCATTAAGTTTAAGAATCTATGTAGGGGCTCCCTAACCCTTAAGCAGCCCAATCAATGGCTTATCACTCCAAGTCTCTGAACTCGAACTCTTTTTCTTCTTCTTCGCCCCAACCAAATTGAAAACTTCAGTTTGAGATTCTGCAAATCAAGCGAAAATGCTAACAGCGGATATACCTCCCAATCAAACTATTTACATCAAGAACCTCAACGAGAAGATCAAAAAAGAAGGTAATCCGCCCTCGGCCTCTCTTATTTCTCTCAACTTCTTTGTTTGGTTGCTGAGAATTAAAAGAAAAAAAGAGAGAAAATCACACCAACAGCCCACCATTTTAACTCTCAACTTTATCTTGCTTCAAGCAGCTGTACTTTTTAGATGGAAAGCATAAGTTTTGTTATTTTAGGGTATAACAACATCCCCCCTTTTGTAGGGTTTAAGTTTAACCCTAACGGTGCCCTTTTTACTAGAACATTGAACAAGGATTGATTTTCCCATTTCTTCCTTTTTTTTCAGAATTAAAGAGATCCCTTTATGCTTTATTTTCTCAATATGGAAGGATTTTGGATGTCGTTGCCTTGAAGACGCCTAAGCTTCGTGGACAAGCATGGGTTGTGTTTGATGAATTGACTTCCGCTAGTAACGCCTTCCGTCAGATGCAAAATTTCCCATTTTATGATAAACCTATGGTGAGTACCTTAATATGTTGCGACTTTAAATGCTTTAAATATCAAAATCGAAGCCAACAATGTCTCTTTTATTTCGATTTTTAATGATGTTTGTGTTGCATTTGTTTTGTGATTTCACTGTTACCGTATACCCACTGATTGAAATCTGTTTTGTACTAATGTTGTTGGAGTTATTTTATTATTTTCTGAGAACCCATTTTGCTGAAATTTTAGGAGCCATTTTATTTTTTCCTATATAAATTAGGACTATTGTTCCTTCTGCAACCATGGAAGACTTTTGCTACTCATCAATAACACCATTTGCAGCTTGAACCAAACTTGCTTTATTCTGCGGGTGGCTGCTTGAACCAAACTTACTTTATTCTAGGCATCACTTTTGATTGCAATCAATTTCTTTTTCCGGGCTTAATTTATATGCAGCTTTAGTTGTAATGATTCTTAGGTTTGATTGACTGTATGATTAATTTGGTGCAGCGGATACAATATGCGAAGACAAAGTCAGATTGTATCGCCAAAAATGATGGAAGCTTTGTTCCCAGAGAAAAGAAGAAGAAGCAAGAAGAAAAAGGTGACAACCTTGCATTTTAGTTCTTTGAATTGCTATATGCATAATGCATAGACTTAAAGAAAATGGTTTCTCCTGTATTTCATTTTGTTATCATGTGAATGTAATTATTGCAATTAACGTGTTTATATTTTTCATCATTAGTCTGCTGTCCTTTTGACCATAAGAAAAACAGGAGGTGTAATAGAAGATAGTTTTTAAATGCATGGTGCCTTTTTGGTTAGAAGTTAGAACTTGGATGTTTTAGTTTTCTCTTCTTTTTTTTTTTAGTTACACATTTCTGTATGAGTACCAATTTGTTAATTTCTGTGGGGGATAAATGCCTTCACTGAAACATTGGGTTCTTGTTTAATGGTGCTATTCTGGGGCCAGATATTTTAACTTTTGGATTTGCTGTTTGTAAAGAAATTTGCTAAAACTTTAAAGGAAGACAAAGGACAGTCTATATAGAGTTTTTTTTTTTTTAGGGAGGGGGGGGGCAGGGAACTTAAATTTTGCATCTTCCTCTGGTTTTCTAACTAATGTTCATCCAATATGTAAACTACTTATCTTTTGGTTTAGTTTAACTGCTTTAATATTTGGTGACATCCTCTGATACGCAATTAAATTTTCAGCTGAAAGGAAGCGTCGTGCAGAGGAAGCACAGCAATCTGCAATGCCGAATGGCACAGGTTTTCAAAATAATGGTGGTCCAAAGGTACTTCGTGGAACTATTTCCTATTTGATTGTTGCCTATGGGATTTGCAGCTCTTGTGTTTCGGTTGCTGTGCTTCGATAGTATATTATTCATGCCTTTACTTCTTTTTGGGGTGCTCTTTTACACCAAAAGGGATTGAGTTTGCTGACATGCTATTTGTCTATGCCTCATCATAAAAACTCTTATCCTATTATGTGTAGGCTCCTCTCCATCATGGAAACCTGAATGCTGAGCAGGCCGCACCAAACAATATTCTGTTCATACAGAATTTGCCTCACGAGACAACAAGCATGATGCTGCAGCTGCTTTTCGAACAGTACCCTGGGTTCAGGGAAGTTAGAATGGTTGAAGCAAAGCCAGGTATTGCATTTGTAGAGTACGAAGATGAGGAGCAGTCTTCTACAGCAATGCAGAACCTTCAGGGTTTCAAAATTGCTCCTCAATATCCTATGGCCATCACTTTTGCTAAGAAGTAACCTACCCTTGTGTCAGTGATGCTTTATTTTTCGCCTTGGTATAACTTTGTTTGGGTACGCTTTATCATATTTAGTGAGTGCAAAGATTAATGCATACCATATTACCATGGTCATGTAGATCTGAAAGAAACTAATGCCGGCAGACTTATCTCTTGTGATGTTTCAAAATAGTTAACCAAGTTAGATGATTATATGATCAGAGACTGCATTTTCTGATAACTTTTAGAATTCCTGCAAGTATGTCAGTCTAAGAGTTAATATAATCTGCAGTTTTATTATGGTTCGTACATACATAATCATGACTTCATTCATGGTTAATAACTCAACGGTGGGATGAAAGCTGGATTTGTGGTGCTAGTTCCCACTTACATGCATGCATGTATGCATAATCATGACTTCATTCACAGTTGGATGGAAGCTGGATTAGTGGTTTAAATTCTTAGTCATACATACATAGATACATGCATGCAGTCATGTGCATTCAAGCATACCTAGGGACATACAAACAGAACAGTGGGATGAAAGATGGATTTGTGGGGGGTGAGTTTCTAGTCCCACCACCACCCAGGGAAGGCATCAACTTGGAACTAATTGTTTTCCCCATTAGGAATGTGGTGACCCTATAAGAAGAGTGATGGGCGTCATGTGATTGGGTTAGGGAGGGTCTTGATAAAGATATTCTATAATTATACAATATGAAAAGAAAAAAAAAGGGTTTGAAAAAGAAAGATGATGATGATATGTGGGTTGCACTAAGAAAGTCATGGTTTGGGTTGGGGTTAGAGTACAATTTTTGTACACAGACTGAAACGTGGCATAATCATCAACCAAAAATGAAAACGTACATGTTTGTGGTACGTTTATTATTATTTTTAGGGTCTGGTTGAGGGAGGCGGACTTTTCAAACAAGGCCGTACTAAAACATGTGCACTCACCAGCCCTTTGAATTCAATCTGTCCTTCCTCATATGTTTACTTCCCAGGATGATGACTCCTCTCTATCTTCTATCATTGTTATCAGCAACGTCACCCCCTTTCCTTTTTCCCAAAACGCCCCTCCACCCTCTCTTTCAGTAAACCCAATAATTTAATATTTTAAACTGAAATCGAAGCAATTTCTGATTTTGGTCCCTATTATATTCAATTTGTGATTTAGTTTATTATATTCCAACATTAGTTCTTAAGAAGAAATGAATTTAGTATTTTACTGAAATAATTAAGGGTGATAGTTATTTAGATTATTCCAAAAGTTCAAGATGAATTATGTTAAATTAAAGAAACTATTATTTATTCTTTTGTAATTTTAAAATATAAATGAATAGATGTAGCATAACACTCAATAAGAAGGTAATTGTAGGCCTTATATTAAAAAAAATCATATTCATTGAATAAAAAGAGCAAGGGTGATTTGGTCACTCAATATATATTTGACAAAGTCTGGAAGCCTAATATAGTAATTCCAGCATCTAGATGCCATTGCCAACCCAAGTTCCCTCCGCCCCCAGCTGACACTACTGTTCTCTGTTAACAGTTACCTCAGAATCTCAGGAAACCCACCATCCCCTTTTCCACTTTTAAATCCCATAAAATCATCATTTTTATACCAGTTCTCCATACCCACCCTTCCCATGGTCTTCTCCTTTCCTTTCCCAAGCCTTTGACGAGCTGTTCTTTTACTCCCATGAAAACCCAGAGCAAAAGACGACCCCAACCACTTTCACCTGATTCTTCACCCAATCCCTTTGATATATTAACAGAAGAGATTGTATGCAAAATCCTTGACCACCTCCACAACGACCCTTTTGCCACAAAAGCCTTCTCCCTCACAAGCAAGGCCTTTTACTTCATAGAGTCTCGACACCGGAGGATTCTCAAGCCTCTACGCCCCGAGCTCCTCCCCAGGATTTTTCATCGATACCCTTTTGTTTCCCATCTCGATCTCTCCATGTGTCCGCGAGTTGACGACAACACGCTGAACGTCATATCCTCTACCTGGAAAGCTACTTTGCAATCTATTAATCTGTCAAGATCAAGGTTTTTCACGAATGCCGGGTTATCGAGCTTGTTCGTTAATTGTTCGGGCCTGGTTGAGGTTGACTTGTGCAACGCCACGCAGTTGACTGACTTGGCCGCATCAGCAATTGCAGAGGCGAAGAATTTGGAGAGGTTGAGCTTGGCGAGGTGCAAGTCGATAACTGATATGGGGATCGGCTGTATAGCTGTTGGGTGTAGAAAGTTGACGTCCCTTTGCTTGAAATGGTGCTTGCGTGTTGGTGATTTGGGTGTGGAATTGATTGCTCTCAAGTGTAAACAGATTAGGAGCTTGGATCTCTCCTATTTACCAGTAAGTTCAACGAAACCATCATAATCAACACCGTCAATATGTGTGTATTTTATGACTATAGAAATAGCCTGTTTTGACCTGCTGGGCCTGCTATGTGCTTTATGCAATTTAATGGGGCATGTTTTGCTTCTCTTTCTAGGGTATATGTCTTGTCACAGTTATACCTTTTTCTTTCTTCCACTAAGAGGTGAATGCTTGGTTGAATAGTGATTAATGTGTTAATTTGAAGTTTTTGTTGTTATTATTTTCTTGATTGGCCCTCTTATGCTACCCAGTCTTGGTCAATTTTTCAGCTTCTGTTAATTTCTATGGACCAGTTATGGCATCTGTTTTTTGATGTGTAGTTATGCATCAGTGTTAAGTTGTTTAAACTAATTCATCGTTTCTTCAATGATCATTCATTGGTTGAGAAAATGATGTTTGAGATTGTTGACCACTCACCTGTCATAAATATTAGACCTTTTTGGATAAGCCAACACCTTTACTGGGATGACAATGGTCCTACAAGTTTTCTTAGTTCTCTGTTTCAATATAAATTGTGTCTATCATTTAAAGGAGAAAAAAGAAAGAGAAGACATTGATTTTTGACACTGATAGTGACAAAAGTTTCTGTAGCAAGCCTAGATGTAATTTTGCTTGATGTAATTTCTTTAGCACGTCATTCATCATCTCTCATGTATGTTATGGCTATTAGAGTCTACCCTTCTGTTTGATTTTAACGCATGATAGCTGTTTCTTTCTTTTCTTGGTTCTTGGTTAGAGAATGCACAATTAGATGAGAAGTTTTCATGAAAACTCGTATGTTTTTGTACCACAGATCACAGAGAAGAGCCTCAACTCTGTTCTTCAACTCCAACATCTTGAAGATCTTGTTTTAGAGGGATGCCATGGCATTGATGATGACGGCCTTTCAACACTTGATCAAAGTTGCAAGTCACTAAAGGTATGTTTTCCTTTTTGTTACTTTAGAAATGGTAGGCTGTTGAAGCTGCCTAGGATTATTACCTGCAGATATAACTATCGTAAGAACATCTAGGAGACTTGCCAGCATTTGAAATAAATCTTCTTTTAATAGAATATAGTTTCTTTTATTGTGTTGAATTCTAATTCCAAGATTGAAGTTCCGTTAAGCAATAATCATATGCATACCTACCATGTTGAAATGTAGGAATCCAATTAATACTAGGATTTTTGAAGTTATATTCATTTTGTCAGACCATTGAATCAGTTCCACAAAGAATAAATTGAGTGATGGTTTCTCCAAATTGGATATTTTACAGATGCTTAATTTGTCAAACTGTCAAAATGTTACTCACACGGGCTTGTCATATCTGATAAATGGTACTGAACAACTACAGCAGATCATATTGGCATATGGCTCTTCAGTAAGTCCAAAACTCCCTAAGGTAATTCCCTGTTAATTCTATATTAATCCTTTGGCTCATTGCTTATGTATGTCTGATGATGTTTCAGGTTACCTCTGATCTGGTCAAATGCTTGAATGCTTATTCAAAGCTGCAATCAATTAAATTAGATGGTTGTACTGTTACTTGGTCTGGGATCAAAGCCATGGCAAGTTTGAATGCCCCAGTCAAGGAACTGAGCCTCAGTAAATGCTTAGGACTGACAGATGATGGACTCTCTTTCCTTGTCCAGTCACACAAAGATCTGAGGAAACTGGACATCACCTGCTGTCGTAAAATAACTTATACCTCTATAGACATCATAACAAATTCATGCACCTCCCTTACTTCTCTCAGGATGGAATCTTGTAGCTTGATTCCAAAGGAAGCCTTCGTTTTGATTGGAGCACGTTGCTCGTTTTTGGAAGAGCTGGATGCCACAGATAATGAAATCGATGACGAAGGTTTTAACTTGACCATAATCTGTTTTATGCTCTCTCATGCAGGTTTGAAGTCCATCTCGAGATGTTCAAAACTTGACCATAATCTGTTTTATGTTCTCTCATGTAGGCTTGAAGTCCATCTCGAGATGTTCAAAACTATCTATTTTGAAGTTAGGGATATGCTCTAACATATCGGATGAAGGCCTTGCAAAAGTTGGAAGTTCTTGCTCAATGCTCAAGGAGGTTGATTTGTACAGGTTTGCAACTTTCCTATAATATTTACACTTTTCATACTAGCCAGAAATGACTACCGTACGAATGTGCGTCTAATTGAGCACCTTAATCTCTATGGCCATTCAGCACTCCCTTAGCATCAACTTTAATAATGACAGAGATAGTTCAAACCACAAAATGTTCCTATTGTCAAGCTGAGGGTTCTGAGGGTCTAAAAGACATTAGGTGTGCCCTTATGCAAAGAACATGGTATCTCTTTTCCTGTGTTGATCTTGTTGTCTTTCTCTTATTCAGGTCCGTGGCAATAAGTGATGAGGGCATTGCTGCCATTGGTGAAGGTTGTCCTGCACTTGAGATGATCAATATAGCTTATAATGATAAAATTACAGATAATTCATTAATATCATTGTCAAAATGTCGGTTGTTAAAAGCACTTGAGATTCGTGGATGCCTTGGTGTCTCATCAATTGGTCTATCAGCCATTGCTGTGGGATGTAAGCAACTTACAGTGCTTGACATAAAGAAGTGCTTCAATATTAATGATAATGGAATGCTTCCACTTGCTCAATTTTCCCAAAATCTGAAGCAGGTAATCTACATTCTTAAATTAATCTTCTTGTAGATTGGTACATTACAGTGAAATATCGGAACTAATAGTGTTGTTCACTTCCTTTCATTGCAGATAAACTTGTCATATTGTTCGGTTACAGATGTTGGGCTTGTAGCACTAGCTAGCATCAGTCGCCTACAGAACATGACAATCTTGCATTTGGCTGGTTTGACTCCAAATGGCCTGGCAGCAGCTCTGTTGGCATGTCGAGCATTAACAAAAGTGAAACTCCATGCATCCTTTAGACCATTACTTCCTCAATCCATCCTTGGATACATGGAAGCCCATGGGTGTGTCTTTCACTGGAGGGACAAAGCATTTCAGGTATGTTATTATTCACATCTAAAAGGAAACCATGATTTTTCAGGGATTTGAACTTCTTTAAGAGGAAATGTAGTTTGCTATGTGAATTTGTATATAGATAAGCATGCTTCCCATGTTCTTTCATTAGATTCTTGGCAAATATTCAGCATGCTAGGGGGAGTCATGCTGTGCTTTCCAAGTATTCTGATTTTGACACATGCAGTTCTGCTATATAATTATGTTTCCACGTTACATAATGCCTATTTTAAAAACTTGGGATTATCAAATTTTGACCTGTAAAACTATTAGTTGCCCTGCATGTTCTGGGACAAATGCAAGGAAGAACCCTCGAAAGTTACACCTTGAAATTTGTAGTCTATCTTAAACAAAATTACTGCTAACATGAGAATTGATGGAAGTAAAATTTATGAGGTATGATTGACAGAAGGAAATGGATCCCAAGGGATGGAAGCTGCACTTTGGAAGGAGCAGCAGTGAAGTTCCATAGTTGCAGAGTTTGTTTCTTGTGTTGATCAACATCTTGTATTGTCTATGAAATCTTCCCTTCCTGAAGGAAAGAAAATAGGGTGATTTGATGTAATTATTTCAACTGAATGTAGTTGGCATCTTTGTTTGCATTATAACTTTGGAGTGCCAGAAATTGGTAGAACTTGAAGAGGTTTCTGCTCGAGTTGTTTGACTGTCAGGGGTCACTCTCACACTATCCTAATAACAAAATTGAAAAATTGTATTTATTACAAATATTTTTTATTGGTATTGGATCAGAACCTGACCCTCAGCCTGGGATGTGTACTGTTAAAAAGGAAGTTGTTGGCTCAGTCAAATCGCCTCTCCCCGGTCTTCATCTAATTAAAGAAAGCTTTTCGGATCATGCCCCTGAATTTTTTTTTCAGTTTGGTTTTGGAATTTTGTCCCTGGAAACTTGACACCCTTTTTTTTTTAAATTTAGTTTCTAAATTTGGATTTAACCATGTATTTTAAAGTTATGTCACAAAATCTCTTAATTTAAAAAAGAATAAAACTTTTTTTTATAAATTTTAATTTTTTAGATTTTATATAATTCTTAGAAAAAATAAGTGATAATATAACACAATCTAAAATTACTACCTTATCATAAGGATCAAATTAGATTAAATATTAAACTGGAAAAAGTTGAAAGTTGAAATGTTGAGTTATTTCCACCCAAAGAAATTAATTAAGCTGAATTGAGTTGGTGTTAATAGGGAAATGTGGAGACATGTAAATGATAAAATAAAATAAAAAAGTATCCAAGGCAACGGAAGGGCTAGGAAAACTTCAAAAGCTTTACCAGTAACATTGAGTTCTGCAAATATAACAAAAAAGCATCGAAAAAAATTCTCTCATTCGAATTTAAATTTAGTATAATTATTTAGCGCTGGAAAATCATTAAAGAAAAGGGAAATACAAGCCAATTAAGTCTTTAATTCGATTGGTATGGGCATTGTTAATATGATAAGACGTGAGTTCAAATGCGCAGAAGTGTAGTATCCTCCTATTTATGAGTTGGAGAGAGACTATGGGTAATTTTAGACATTGCGTTAAAAAGAACAGATATGACCAGAACTTATAATGAAATTATTTAGAAAAAGCAAAAGAAAATACGATAAATGTATTTTACATAATTGGGTTTCAAAAGGTTAGGGTTAGACATTGGTACACCAAATGATTTTAATGTTATAAATACATACATGTTTAGTTGGAAACTTTTGTAAGCATCGGCACGTAGGTTCCAGAATTCAGATTCAAGTGGTAGTATCGAGTTTCTTAATTACTGTTATTGAAAAATGACCCAATCTAATCCATTCCTCAAAAGAAATTTTTATGTGATCTCTATCTTCCGAAATTTTTACTTCCGGATAACATTTGTTTGCAGTTATTCTAGAATAAGAGCTCCCCAGGTAGGGACAAAAACAGCTTCACCTAATAAAATTGATTCCAACAGCTGTTTGGATAGGAACGTGGACTTTCTTGATATTTTCCTTCTCTTTTTTCTTTTTTCATTTTTTTTGGGGGTTCAAAAGGCACATAGAGCTGCCCTTTCTACACGCTAATGATGCTTCTTCTAGAATCTAGGTTATATGTTTAAAAAAAAGAAAGGTCAATTTCTTGTTTTAGTCCCTTTGGTATGCTTAAACTTAGGGTTTAGGTCCTATACTTTAATATGATATGATTTAATCTTTTTTATAATATCTTAATTAGTTCAAATAATTAGCACTTTTAAATATTCTTGTCAAAATGATGGTGTGAATTTTTTTAAAAAAAGAAGAAGAAAAAACTCCTTCCTGCCTTTGATGCTCACATGAAATTTTTGCATGTGTTAGAAATGATGTTTTTAAGAAAATATATTATTTTAACTAAAATCGTTGACAAGTGCTAACTATTTGGGTTAGTTAATGACATTATGATCAAATTATATTAAATTAAAATATATTAATTAAAATTTAAAATTGTGTTTTAATAAAAGGATCAAAACCGTAAACAAAAATTCATTATTTTAAAATATTATATAAATGTATAATTTTGAATAAGGTTATGTAAATATTAAATTTTGATACAACATTGTTAAAATAATATTAACATTTATTATTTATTTTAATTAGGTTTATTAAACCTTATGTATTAGAAAACTACTTAATTTTTTATTTAAAATTAAAAAAATATTATAGTTTTTAATATGTATTAGTTAAAGTTTAATTTAATTTACATATGATATCTTAAAATAAATGTAAACTTTTAATATAGTTTAGTTAAAATTATAAAATATAGTTTTTTAAATATTAATTAGTTATACATTTAAATATAATATTTGTCAATTAATTAATTGAAGTATATGCTAAGTACTAAGATTATAGAGATTAAAATGTTTATGTTAATTTCATAATAGTAAGATTTTATAGAAAAAAAGGAAAAAAAATATATTTTTTCATAAGTAATAGAAAATATATAGGGACTATTGTAGATAATATTAATAAGTTATTTCTTATTCAAGACTAACTAGAAAACGGTAGAAAATTGTAGATAATATTGAGTATCAACCGTCAATTAAGTATAAATTGAGTTAGAAAATTACTAAAAATATATTTCCTATAACGTAAATTATATTATTTTTTATATTTTTATATAAAATCAATAAAACACACATGCATAATGAAATTTAAACCTAAAACACGATAAATTATAATCTTTAATCTTATCATTTGAATCAAAATTTTATTTGATTTTTGTATAAGCTTTTAATAAATATATTTTTTACATAATTTTTTTTCATTCACATTGTGAGTATACCTTGATTGCCTGATTTCGAGCCAGGCAACTGAACGGGTGAATTAGACAAGATGACCAACCATGACGAACCCCATGACGAAAGTGTCAAAAGATTAAGTGGAAGAGAATATTATTTCGAGCACTCTAAATAAAATGACAAGATACACTATGTCTAGATTTAAAAAGAAAGAAAAAAATCATTGAATATATAAATGAGTGTACTACATATCTTATCGGACATGTTTTTTTTTTTAAATGTTGTAATTTGCACCACCTTTTTTATGTGTTACACAGGAGAGAACATGAACTATATGGCAAGGCAAAAGTTGGTGTTGCACGTCAGCCCTATCTCCCATGCGTTAGATTAAATTTGTAATGAAGAAACATGTTTAGTTATTGTGGTAATAAAATGTCGTTATCTATATAGTCTTTTCTCAACTCATAAATAAGAAGATAATGCATTTCAACACAGTTGAACCCACGTCCTTCTGTATTGACAACAATATCTATATCAAACGAATTAAGACCCATTCAGCAGACTGCTTTTTTGTGCAGCTAATGATTTCTTTTATTTAACAAAACCATCTCCTCCACGTAAGTTTAACATATCTAAATCTTACATAATTGAAAATGATATAAATAATAAGAAACAACCAAAATAATAATAAGAAAAATAATAATGTGGTTATACTAATAATGTCACATTCACACCATTATTCCAGGAAAAGAAAAACTATATTATTTCTTCAATGAGCCTCCCTCACATTATCTTATCATGACCTCGTTTTCACAGTCTAAGCTCTTTTCACTTCATTAATTAATTTAATTTTTGTTTTGTTTATTAAGTTTTCTATTCGTTATAATTTCATACCTGTTACATCTAAAATCACAATAAAAATTATTATTTGGGGTCTGATCGGTGTTTGAAGCTGAGCTCTAGGGAATTTTGAATGGCTTAGCTCTCCTACAAAAGCAGGGCCTAGCTAGAGTGTTGATCCAAACTGATTATTTAGAAGTGGTCAAAGCCGTTCAAGATAGCCAGTCAGTAAGTTGAATTCAGTTTTGGTGAAGAGGATTCTTCAATTGCTATAGTCTATTGGGTATTCGAGATTTAGGCATGTTCCAAGGGAGGAGAATAGAGTTGCGGATTCGCTAGCTAAAATGGAAACTGGCAAGGAAAATGGCATTCAAGTTTTTGAGGAGGTTCTTGGGGAGCTCTTACAGCTTTTGGAATCTGATACAGATTAATGCTTTTGTTTTATATTAGTTTAATTGTTAGTTTTGTTCTTAATGACTAAAGTGAATAAATTACGAAATTGAGGTGAAATTTTAGTAATAATAGATAGTAGTAGGTCTCTAAGGGTAGTAATTGAAATCGGTTTTAAAAACGAAGGTTAAAATTGAAAGTTATGGCAATTTTGGTTTTAAGGACTAAATTGAATAAATGTAAAAATTTAGGGGTATTAAAAAATAAAATTTCATAAGTTATGGTAAATTTTTATTTTTTAATATTTTACTATACTTGCATAGTACACTTGTCAACTCTATAACTCTGCTTGTGGAGTCTAAAAACTCCATTAACAGTGTACCAAATAATTTCTCATAATTTAAATGTATATTTTTTACTTTACAATATCACATCTAAAATAAACATTTTATCTTCTAAAAAGCACTTTTAACAACAATAATAAAACGTGTAAATATTAAATAAAACTTTTCAAAAGTAATATTAAAATAATACTACCTCCAATGCATAGAATGGCTCATGCAACTAGCAATCTCATGATAACTAAAAGCGTGTAATATTTTAATGGTGTAATAAATTTTTTGGCCCTTCAAGTTTATAAAAGAGTCATTTTAATCCTCCATTTAATTTTTCACTTTTTTAGTCATTTAACTTGCATTGTTTATCAAATCACCCAAAAATTGACAAAAAAAGTTAACCTTTGCATACACGTGGATTGCCACGTGTATGCCACATTAGTAATTAATTAATTAATTAATTTTTTTTAAAAATTAAAAAACATTAAAAATGTATTTTTATAATTTTTTAAATTATTTTTTCGAATTTTTTAAATTTAAGAAAATAATTAATTACTAACGTAGCATCCACGTGGATGTCACATTAATAAAGTTAACAAACGTTAATTCTTTTATCAATTTTGGGGTGATTTGATAAACAACGCAAGTTTAAAGACTAAAAAGGTGAAAAATTAAATAAAGAGCAAAAATAATTTTTTTTATAAAGTTGGAGGGTCAAATAAAACATTATGCCTATTTTAATCAAAATGGCTTCGAACGAGCTTACACATGTAATATTTACGCTTTAGAAATTAAGTAATTTAATGGGTAAACTATACATATAGTCATTCAACTATAAAAAAAATTCATTTTAGGCACTTAAAATAAAATGTTTGCAATTTAAACACACATGTTACGTAGTTTGGTCATTTTGGTCACTTCCGTTAAAATCACAAACCGCAAGCTGACATAGTAGTTAAAAAATTAGTATAATAACAAGTTTAACCCTCAACTTTTACAATTATATCGATTTAGTCATAATTTAAAAAATTAACCCTCAAAATTTATAAATTTTCTCAATTTGATCCTAATTCAAAAAAATTCAAAAAAAAATATAAATATAGTTAAATATTTTCAAAAAACGTAATAATAAATTTAAAATTTATATATATATATATATAAAACCTCTCCATCCCCCCACCACCATCCCTCCCCCTCTCCCTCTCTGCTGCTGCATTCTAGGCCTGTCGATTCATCTTATCTAATCTAACCCTAGTTTTGGGTAAAAATTGGAGCCGATCCAACTATAGAAATATTTTCAATTGACCTTGATTCTGTATCTATTATGCCCCCAAATCTGGTTAGATGTCAAATTGGATAATCTAATAACATATATTTCATGTTATTTTTGAAAGAGCTAATTTTATGTTGCTTAATTTGCAGCAGTAGCAGAGAGGGTGGGGCAGAGGGAGAGGGGTTTATTTTATTTAATATTAATATAATTATATTCATTTAATAGTGAATTTAATATAAAATTTAAATTTATTTTTGCAAATATTTATTTTTATATATTTTAAAATTTTATATATTATTATTTCTTCTCAACAAATTTTTTAATATATTTTTTTGAAAATATTTATATAGGGATAATATTTTAAAATTGTGACTAAATTGATATAATATATAGAAGTTGAAAGTTAAATTGTTATTACAAAGACTTTTTAACTATCACGTCAGCTTATCAAAATGAAGAAACTATATAACATGGATGATTAAATTACACAATTTTTTTATTTTAAGGCCTAAAATAAAAATTCGGGGGATAAGTTTAGCCAAATTTAAACTTCTCATCCTATAAATAATAAAATTTAAAGATGATTAGGTATTATAAGACGAAATGAACAACAAAAATATAAGACTGAACCATAGTTATTATCCTTTAATTAAATAAATGATGGGTCATTAAAGCAGTAATTAGCTACCAACTCAAAGGAAAAACAGAGCTTTTTAGCTACAACAGATTAGGTACTGATTTTTAATCACATATGTCTTAGAGTCAGCAGCCATCCACGAGCTTTGACCAAAATAAAATAAAAACATGTAATTACTATTACAAAAGGCCTCCAATGGCGAATCCTACTATGTTTTTTTGTTCAACGGTCAAACTTCCCCTTCACTTTCCCAGAAACTCCCTAAGCCTTGTCTGATACGTGAGCCGTGACTATCTTCTCTTCTTCCTCGCCATATATTAGTCTTTGCCTCTCTTTTCTCATAAAATTTTCTTCTCTCTTTTAATGACTTCTTCTTACGATACATCCGCCAATTCCCTCCCTCAAAACGCTTTTGGTTTCTCCACCCATCCCTTCATGACCACATCTTTCTCCGATCTTCTCGCTTCCGGCACCACCGACGACGATAACTCTTCTTCTGCCGTTAACCATGGTAAACGCGGTGGTGGGTTGTCGTTGTCCGATCGGATTGCGGAGAGGACTGGTTCTGGTGTCCCTAAGTTTAAGTCGCTTCCTCCGCCTTCACTGCCTATATCTACTCCTCCGGTCTCTCCTTCTTCGTACTTTGCTATCCCCCCCGGTCTCAGCCCCGCCGAGCTCTTGGACTCTCCTGTTCTGTTGAACGCTTCTAACGTAAGTATCTGTTTTTATGGCGGCTTTTTTATTTCATTTTGAAGCTTTTTTTTGATTGATGGGTGTTTTTTTTTTACGTACAGATTCTGCCATCTCCTACAACTGGAACATTTCCAGCTCAAGCTTTCAATTGGAAACCCAGTTCTGGTAATAACCAGCAAAACGTCAAACGAGTAGACAAAAGCTACACTGATTTCTCTTTCCAAACCTTTCAATCATCAACCAACACAAATCAAACTGTGTGTACTTCAACTCAAACGATTATCCTTGATCTTTGAAAATTTAAAGGAAAGGATTTTCATCGAGTTTTTTTCCAATTTGCAGGCGCAACAAGAAGCATGGAGCTTCAAAGAGTCTGTAAAGGAAGATGATTTTTCCTCAGGGAAGAACATGGTGAAATCGGAATACAACCAGATGCAGAGCTTTTCCCCTGAGATAGCTAACATCCAAAGCTGCCAATCGGATTACACAAATTACCAGCATCAACAATCTCAGTCTTTAAGAGGGAACCGAAAATCCGACGATGGATACAATTGGAGGAAATATGGACAAAAGCAAGTGAAAGGCAGTGAAAACCCCAGAAGTTACTACAAGTGCACGTACCCAAACTGCCCAACAAAGAAGAAAGTTGAGAGATCCTTAGACGGGCAGATAACTGAGATAGTTTACAAGGGCAGCCATAACCATCCTAAGCCTCAATCCACTAGGAGATCATCATCTTCTTCTTCCTCTTCCATTGCTATTCAGGCTTCCAGTGCTGCCACCTCTGAGATCCCCGATCATTCGTTTATAAGCCATGGCAGTGGCCACATGGACTCAGCTGCAACACCGGAAAACTCCTCTATATCAGTTGGGGATGATGATTTCGATCGTGGTTCCCAAAAGAGTAAATCAGGGGGAGATGAGTTTGATGAAGACGAGCCCGACGCCAAAAGATGGTATGTTTTATTTAACTGAATTCTTGTCTAATACCTAACTACCTACCATTAATATTGTTTTTCTGTTCCTGCTGAACTAACATTAGTATTGCCTTGTTTCCAGGAGGGGAGAAGGTGAAACTGAAGGAATTTCAGCACCTGGGAGTAGAACCGTGAGGGAACCAAGAGTTGTTGTTCAAACAACCAGTGACATTGATATTTTGGATGATGGGTATAGATGGAGAAAATATGGGCAGAAAGTGGTCAAAGGGAACCCAAACCCAAGGTAAATTTTCACCTTCATTAACCTGTTTATGTTGGATGTGTTGATGTTTTTATGCCCCTTAAAAAGTGGATTCTGTTTCTGTCTTTCTTTTAATGGGGGAATGCTTCAAATGCTGAGGTGTTAGCTTTAAAGTGTCTTTAATGGTGAATGCTTTTTGGAGTCCCCTTGTTTCTTTCTTTATTGGTTTTGGTGTTTAAGTTGTAATTTGGCAATGGTTACAGGAGCTACTATAAGTGTACACATCCGGGATGTCCGGTGAGAAAGCACGTCGAAAGAGCATCCCACGATCTTAAGGCGGTGATCACAACCTACGAAGGGAAGCACAACCATGACGTCCCAGCAGCTCGCGGCAGTGGCGGCCATTCCGTCAACAGACCTTTACCCGACAACAACAATAACAATGGGGCAATGGCAATAAGGCCATCTCCACTTAACAATCCCATGAGCAACAACCAAGCTCTTCGGGGTTTGAGGCAATCGACAACCGAAGGCGAATCCCCCTTCATGCTAGAAATGTTTCAAGGCAACGGAAACTTGGGATTCTCGGGTTTCGGGAACTCGGGAGGGTCAATTATGAATCAACAACATGATGTACACAACATGTTTTCAAGAACCAAGGAAGAACCAAGAGATGAAGCCTTCATTGAGTCCTTGCTATATTGAAATTAAAATCTACAAAAGGGAAGAAGAAATAGAACAGAAGAGAGTCAAAAACAAAAACCATAACCATAAGAATAATAAGGAGTTTGAGGTTCATTTCATTAATTGCATTCAGTTTGTTTGTTTGTTTGTTGTATATTCCACTCCAAAATATTATTTGGTTTTGTATATGTAATTTAGAATGGGGGTAAGGTCATCTTATGTTATAGGATATACTATTTTTTTATTGTTTTGAGGCCACTCTCTCCTTGCCTTGGGGTAGTAGACATCAACAAGGCCTCAGAATCATTTCCTCTTTCTTTTTTTCTTGTATCACACATGCTAGTGATCCATTTTCCTTTTTATTGAAGAAAAAATTGTTGAATTTTTGAGTTCCTTTCCTTCCTTAGTAAGCTCTTCAACAAGACCTAAAAGCAAGTCCATTTTCACGCATTTTTCCTTTTTGCTTCTGACAAATTTAATCCAGACAATACTTGTGGCCATGGCCATGATATCCAGGGTTTTGATGTAATAAAAAAACAAATGGGGGTACGTCAGGATATGATAGATAATTAGAAATGCAATCGTCATTGGTTACATGATCAAAATCTGAATACAGAGGTTTGAAATGTCAAAAATGTGTAGCTGGAGGAGTTAGTCAAAGGTCAACTCGCATTACAAAATTCAATATTTTCATTCATTCATACAAACAGACAGACAGGCAGCCATATATGTATATGGTTCCATCCACAATGAATCTGAACACGTGAGAAAAGGGCAAACTAGGACATTCACAAATTTCGTTATTTTTAAAGAAAAACGATTGTCTCTTTTTGTATGCAATGTATGAACAGCCAAAAGGGGGGGTGGGACATTTCCGTGGCTCACACGCTGCATTTAAGGACGAAGTTAAGTGATTGGCCCCTCCCTCACTCGCACCACGGCGCCACCCTAATATCAACATCCACGCGGCTATCTTATTCACTCCTTCCTCAATCTCTTTCTTAAGATATTTTTTCCCCATAAATTACTTACTTCATGAAAACAAAATATATTTTATTATTAGTCATTTATTTCTTCGAACAACACTCGCAACAAATAAATGAACTATTGTTATTCACAGTAAATATCTTGATTTCAGACTTAAATTTTTTTTTCATACTTTATCATATTTAATAATTATAACTCACTTTAATTAAATTTAAATTTGAGTTACATCGGATTTTTAAACAAATATTCTTTACCTATTAGGTTCGACTTTAAAATTTTGTTTAAAAATTTTAATTTTTTTTATTATTCCACTTGTTGAGTATTTAATAATAGTTCCATGGTTTGACATATTAGGATTGAGTAAACCTCATGCAAGTCAACACATATTTTACTATAGGGTGAACATGTATTTTTTTGAGTAGAGGTTCGCCTACATGGTAATGCGAATCCATGTAGGCGAACTATATACCAACAAGTTGAATATGTTGATCGGGTTATTAGTTGGTATGGGAATCGGATAAAGGTGAATACCATAACACCACTTAATTGAATTGGTTCTTTAAATAAAATATTAAACATAGTTTTCATGAAAATATATATAATAATTATTGAGAAATGGGTAAATGCAGAGTGAGATCCTAACCATTTCCAAACTTTTTTGGTCAAGTCTTTGCTTAGCTTTAAGAAAGCAGAAGAAGACTGAAAAAGTACTGACCAATGCCCATTTGCTCACTCCCCATTGGCTTACATGCTTTTGGAATGTTCATGTTTGAGGGAAAAACAAAAGTGTCCCAAATAAATTATTCCTATTATTAATTAAATAGCTATAATCTGAATAAAAATACTATATTAAATCAAATCAAACCAGAACAAATTTATTTAATTTAATTTATAATTAAATTTGTTCTTTATACTGTAAAATTAAATATTTTATATTTTAAAAAATAAAATAATTATATAAAATGATTTTCAAAATAATATGTAAGAGCTATTGACTACTTTTCTTTTTTTTTTAATTTACTTTGAAAATGTAATTTGTTCTAGAAATATTTATAAAAATGATTTTGAAACTGTATTAAATAATATTCAATAACCATAAGCAAAATCAATTCTATCAAAAATTAAAAAAACCATAAATATAGAATATTAACGTGTGTTTAAAAATAATATGCAATAAATATTAAAATAAAAGGTCTGAAATTGATTAATAATAACACATGGAATTTGTACGATATTAAATATTTTAAAAAAAACAGATTAAATTGTTTATCATTGTGTTGTTGTCAACTATCTTGAGTCGGTATCGAGTTAGTGATACCAACTCAATCAAATACATTATTAATACATTTTAACATATACAATTGATGAAAGTAATAAAGTGTGTAAAATAAAATTACAATGTATAAATATTAAAATAAAACTTTAGTTTAGTGGTAAATTAAAGGGTTTACTAATGCAATTTGTTTGGGTTCAAATCACATCATAAGTATATTTTTATTATTATTTTAAATAAGAAGACTAAAATACTCTCAAATAATATAACTTATTTTAAATATAGAATGATACTTTTGTAAATTTTCTAATCAAGTTGGTGACTCAATTAAGAGTGACACTAACTCATTCAGGAATTTAAATAATAATAACATAAAGTTCAAAAACTCAAAAACATAAAATTAGTATAAAAAAAACCAAAAGTTGAACTAGACCAAACCAAATTAAAATGAACTATTCAATAAATTCAAAAAATTTGGTTGAATTGAACTGAACTCGACCCTAAACGTATGTTTGTTCTCGTTCTTAATTTTACATTTGCAAATAAAATAAAATAAAATAAAATAAAAAACCGGTCCTTGATTCAATTAGTTCAAACGATTCAACTGTCGGACTAACAATAATTAAATAAATTTTTAAAATTTCATAAAAAATTAAAATATGTATTAAAAATTCATAAAACTGGTTAAATCGATTCAATCGTTGATTTTTTTTTTGTTTTGGTTTCTGATTTTTTATTGGTTTCGAGTGATTTGCTCTAAGGTTGATTCTACTTTTATGTTCGGATTAATATATCGACCTATTCTCAATCCGACCAATTTAACTGGTTGGGTTCAAATAGCATAGTATTTAACCATTGATCAAAATTAGACCTGATCATGGGTCGAACTAGGCTGATGCAAAATTTTAGGCCGGTTTTTTTTTACTGAGCCCAGTCTGACCCAAAAATGGGCTTAAAATTCTGTCCAAGCCCGAATTTGGCCCACCCGCATTAAATTCTTTTTAGATCATTTTTATATAAAAATAGTTTTAAAAAATATAATACATCAAATACAATAAAAACATTAAAATAAATTTTACTACCAAATTGAAAATACATTAAAAAAAGTTTCTATACTTAAATAATACTAAAATAGTTACAATTTAGCAAACAAATACCTCTAAAATAGCAAAATTAACAATAAAATAAGAGTTATACAATATCTAAACAATATAAATATAATAGCAAAATGGTTTAAAAAAAGAAAAGAAAAGCTTAGGTTGATTCAGGCCGGGCCGAGCAAAAAAACTTACTCGAGGGCCGACCTATTTAGAAAACGAATCTTATTTTTTATCCAAGTTCGTTTTTCGAGACTACATTTTTACTCAATTTCTCCCACTTTTTGAAAAAACTTTCAAACCTAGACGAGTAGCTTCATGATGAGTTGTAACCCAAATATATATACACAAACTACTCTCCCATATGAGCATAATAAAGAGATGAAATTTGCAAGGAGAAAAAAATAGAGTTTTTTTATCTAAATAATTTTTAAAAAAATTAAATACTGAAATAAGTTGTCAGCTAGATTATATACGAAAATGGTATGTTTTTTTGGGTTGCGCCTATTTGATAGGCGCAACCACTTTTTTATATTAATTTTCTTTTACTTTAAATAAAATATTATTTTTTTATTTTTATTCAAAATATTTAAAGATATATACAGGTCAAAATACAGTCAACGGGTCAAAATACGGGTTAAAAATACCCTAGACAAGTCGCGCTTGTCAGATAGGCGCAACTAGTCGCTCCTGACAGGTAGCTGCGACTACCTCTCCCCAGTGCCCCTCTGCCCCTGCACAACCCCCCCTGTGCCCTCTGTGCGCCTGCGCCCCTCTGATATACTGCATTGGCAGTGTTTAGTCCCTTTACGGGAAAAAAATTTTCAAAAGGGGGACCTTATAAGCATGATCCCCCAAGTTTAAGGTGCACTGGAAGAGAGAAAGAAATGAGAGAAAGGAGAAGAAGAAGAAAGAAAGAAAGAAAAAATGTAATGTATTATTTTAGTAAATAATTTTGTTTATAATTTAAAGAGTTTAATTAAGATGTTGTGAAATTTTTTTGTTATTAATTATTATTTATAAATTGTTTATGTTTAGTGTTTATGGTTTTAGGTTAATATTTTGTATGAATGTAAATTTTTTTATAATTATTTTAAAATTAATTTGTTAATAATTTAGGATTATGTTATAAATTGTTGTGTTTGTAATTATTTTAAAAATAATTTATTAGTAATTTAGGATTATGTTATAAATTGTTGTGTTTGTAATTATTTTAAAATTAATTTATTAGTAATTTAGGATTATGTTATAAATTGTTGTGTTTAGTTTAGTATTTGGTGAGTTTTTAGTGATGTAAAATTATTTTGTTAAATATTTTGTTAGTAATTTATTATAGATTGTTGTGTTTTGTGAGTTTTTAGTAATGTAAATTTTTAAAAAAAATTTATAGTTATTTTGTTAGTAGTTTATGATTAGGTTATAAATTGTTAGTATTTTGTTATAGTTATTTATTTTGTTAGTAATTTATGGGATTAGGTTACAAATTGTTAGTGTTTAGTATAGAGTTTTGTGATTTTTTAGTAATGTAATTTTAAAAAAACTAATTTTATAGTTATTTTGTTAGTAATTTATGATTAGGTTTTATAAATTGTTATGTTTATTTATGTGTTTTGTGATTTTTTTAGTAATGTATTTTTTTAAATAATTTTATCGTTATTTTGTTAGTAATTTATGATTAGGTTATATAAATTGTTAGTGTTTAGTTTAGTGTTTTGTGATTTTTTAATGTAATTTTTATATAATGTAATTTTATTTGATTTTTATTTATTTGACAATTTTTATTTATTTATTAAAATATTGATTAAATTTGTTGTTATATAATTTTATAGGTTGTTTGAAAGAAACTAATCAAGTATGTTTCTATTTCTATTTTTATTTTTTAAAATTCGTATGTTTTTTATGTTAGATAGTTTATATTTATTTTAATTATATTATTAAAACAAACATAATTTTTTTATTGTAGGTAAATTAAGGGAAATTATGAGATATTTACCGTGTTTTTTGTTTCTGAAAATTCAAATAATTTATTGTATTTTTTTGAAACAAATTGAATGAATTTGTTTTTTTAATTGCATATTTGC
The DNA here is from genome assembly GCF_007990345.1 of Gossypium hirsutum. NCBI lineage: Eukaryota > Viridiplantae > Streptophyta > Magnoliopsida > Malvales > Malvaceae > Gossypium > Gossypium hirsutum. The sequence goes on along the minus strand of NC_053439.1, from coordinate 50,545,686 downwards.
AACAAATGGGTTCTTTGATTAATAATAATCACATATAAAATACTATTAATGAGATGGTAATGAAATTTTTATTTGATACTCATGTTATTTGTGGAATTAAATTATTTTGTAGTAACTATTTTGCTAATTTAATAATGTCAGGGCCTGTACCGCGTATTGAGCGGCCGTGTTAATAGTGTAGGTTTCTGCCAGATGAACACCTAATATCATACTTGGAGTTAGCCGGGTTCAGATCAGTGGCATTGATCTGGAATTTTGATCTACGATACGACTTGATTTCCGCTTTAGTCGAACGATGGCGTCCAGAGACCTACACATTTCATTTGCCGTGCAAGGAGTGCACCATCACTATAAAGGATGTTGCACTACAGCTCAGGCTCCCCATCGACCGGAATGCGGTCACGGGCGTAAGTTCGACTTCTAGGCCAGCTGCCCTTTGCTATGACTTATTTGAACGCTCGCCAAGTGAAGGGAAATTTATTAGTTTGAGGTTTTCATGGCTAAAGGCTAATTTTGAATATTTGCCGAGTACTGCCAATGAATGGGAGGTGATGCAGGCCATTCGAGTTTACATTATGCACTTTATAAGGGGTGTACTCATGCCGGATGCAAACGGCAATAGTGTCCACTTGATGTACTTACCCATATTATCCAATTTCCATAACACTCGTTCATACAGTTGGGGGTTCGCAGTGTTAGCCATGTTGTATCGCGAACTTTGTCAGACGACAGATCCTTCTGCGATGGACATAGGTGGATGCCTCATACTGCTGTAGTCGTGGGCACTTTACCGGATGCAATTCTTGACATCCATTAGTCACCAATCATATATATTTTCACTCGTTAATAGGTGATGAATTTTTACTCGTTATAACAATTAGTTGACTTTTTCTCAGATTATATTGTTCTAACAATTTGTTTTTGTAGATGGAGCACTAATTCAGGTATCGAGAGGTCATACACGGTTCTGATATATCATTTGATAATCGAGAATCATGCTAGAGAGGGGGTAAAATTTTCCAATATCAACTTAATTTTATTATTTTATTCCACTCAACTCGCATTAATATAACAATGTTATTAACTGTGCAGTTCATTTGGATGTCGTATTCTATTCTAGAAATTATGGCAGTTATTCCCTCGTCTGCACATATCCACTCAAACCTATGATGCATTAGCCCACTCGTTATCAATTTTCAGACAGTGGAGTGGTATCATGGCGACTGAGTACTCCGGCAGTTTGATTGCATACAGTATATCTCAACACTGCTAGTATGATTAGGGGAGATCCATGAGATTAACAGGAGGGGGAAGCATGGAAATGAGTGGGGAGAAGTGCATGAAGAATATACTACGATGTGGAACAACCAGTTGGGGAGAGTACCTCAGATGGATCTACAGCCCTCGTTAGAGTAAATACAGTGATACTGTGAGATAGGGAAACCATTTTTGTTTGGTGGGCGGTCGATGGTAGTCCCCCCGCATTTGACACAACTTGGGCAACCTCTTCCAAATCCGCATCATGCACTAGAGCCGGAGCCAGAGTCAGAGCCAGAGCTGGAGGTAGAGCCGAAACTACACTCTAGGGATAGTTCTTATCATCCAAATTTAGGGGGCGATGACTATTTCCTGGGCTCGTCAGGCCACGAATATCATTCATAGTTTGATATCTTCAGCCCACTGCCACCTCAATACTCCAGTCATCCCGGCTCGTATCCACCTCAGTATTCCTCTCCTTCAGGCTCGTATCCATCGCCGTACTCCACTCCTTACGGCTCAAGTTCATCGATGGTGTTTGAGACATATGATTTTTTGTCTATGCTTCACACACCCCCACATACGAATTAAGAGAACATTGGTCGCCGCAATAGTTTCGGAGTGGGCATTTACTCCAATTATGATCGGCTAATCTGCATACACCACACAGCTTCTCGTCGGATTTTCTCCCTAATGTCCATTTTGTTATGGATTCTGGATGATTGCAGAAGACCTTTCGGGTAACTACGCAACCTTTTGTCTAGGACAAGCTCGAAGGTCGTTGGAGGAACCTCCTATATGGATAAGTCAGGAAACACAGGGAACTTATTCTTCCATACAAGCAACATGCGCTCGAGGATGTATAATTCATCGATAAATTATTTTACATTGATCGAGACTTTAGCACAAGCTGCCACGACATGTGCACAGGGATAATGAAGTGTCTGGAACCTCTTGCAATCGCACCGCTTGTTTCGGAGATCAACTCTTTAGAACCTAGGTGGTATACCGGGTCAACGAACGATGATCTCTGTAACTCGAAACATTTCATTACGTTGTGAATATACTTCTACATTTATCGACCTCGCCATCTGACGGTTTGCAACCATTGCATCCCTGACATCTTCGATAAATACTTATCCCGCCTCTATCTGATTGACTTGTGGCTGACCCATTCTTGGCATCAAAGTAGCCAATATGTAGAATGTAGCTGAGAAAACAGTTGAAATCGGAAGATGTCGTGTTTTCAACAACACAGCGTTGATCCCTTCCACCAACTTTGAGGCCATTGCCACGGCTCCATAGTACCCAACCATAGTTGGAAAGATGTGTTCATCTGACCTTCCATGTCACTTTCAAGTCGAGTCATCTTTTGCCGAAAAATGTGTGGCTCTAGCTCGTACGCTGTGTATGTATTAAGAAAATATAAGTTACAATCTCGCCCTAAAACATTGGGTTATATATTGAAAGGATAAGGTTATTCTTTACCCATTCTCACAACTTGTCTCCGTCAGTCTGCATTTTTTTAATATCGGTGAAAGTTAGCCACGATATGCCTGATGTAATAAACGGATCTCCATGACAGACCGACGCGTAATGGCAGCAATTAATCATTTTCCTCTATTGGAGATTATGCAAATATTATCATTACTAATAACATACCTTCGCAGGTTTGTAAAGAAAAATTCCTACGATTCTATATTCTCCTTATCTACAATGGCAAACACAATCGGGAGCACGTTTTTGTTTCCGTCTTGAGCAACCGCAAGAAGTAGGATATGTGTATATTTACCGTATAGCCATGTCCAATCTACTTGCACAAATGACTTGCAATGGGGAAATGCACGCACACATGGATCAAATGTCCAAAATATTCGTTGGAAAATTCTTTTTCCCAGTTGTATTTGTCATCCATGCCTTAATAAGGTCGTGTCTGGAACTCAATGACAGTCTCCAACACGTACTCTTGCATAGCGACTATCCATCCCTATAACTCATTGTACAATTACGATGCATAGAAATCTTCGTACAATTTTCCATTGTCATCTGTTTAGCTATCCGTGTCTTTCGGTATGATACTCGATACTAGAATTGTGCCTGCATTTCGGCAATCAGTACCAAAACCTTAATGCTCGGCATGTCTTTCACCATTGGCATGATGTACGTAAAGATATTTCTGAAATCAAGTTTTCGATGATCTTCTGTCATACATGTTGAAGTGCATGTTTGAGGCCCAACAAATTTTCGTATCTCTCACATCTGCGACTTCTGGATAAATGCATTTCGTATCCGCCAATTGCAGCCTTCCGCTGATCTCCAACACTCCCCAATATATAATGTTAGTTTAGACACGACGACTTTGTAGTCCACTGATATATTCATGTTATACCGCTTAATGGAAAATACGCACTCTTCCTTACTTTCGAATCTCTGGCCCACGAACAAATCCTCAAGATCGAAATATACGGCCAGTCAGTGAGCATGCAGTATTTCAGGGTACTCCGAAAACTCGATCGCGTGCGCTGCATCGGGGTCTATCCGAGACATGTGTGCCCCAAGATTATTGTGTATCACAATATGAAGAATTTGGTTCCCGACTGAAGACGTGTTAACGTTTCCATTTTCATTCACGCCTTTGTCGTCAATATGATTCGGGACCTCGTCCACGTCGAGATTACTATCACTATTGACCTTGTGATCAGAAGGATCACTACTGTGGTATACATCATCACCAACCACATCAGTCTCGGGTGCAGCATTAAGATCAATGTCGATCCTGTGTATTGTTTATTGACTATCAACGTACAATACCGAAACCACCATACACGGCTCTTGAGTTCCATCTTCTTCACCTAATGGAGTGGGATCTTCAATTGGCTCCACACCAGCTAACTCAGCAAATAACTGAATCGGTGCATTTTGGTTGCTTCGAGTCCCACAATAAAGAGCAACCATTGTCTCCATGTCTTCATCGTCTACAAGTTCCATTTCGGTGAATTTTATGGGATCCGTTGAAACTGGAAACTTGAAGAAAAGTTTCGAGATCCTTCTCCCACAACGTCTATAAATTTTTTCACTAATTTTTTCCTTCATATCATCGAACGAGATATTTCTATGAAATCTCATTGCTACTTGTTTGCGACATTCAAATATACATCTCACGGTTGTTGTCAGAATTTCTCCATTGAAATAAACGGATACGAAAAACTGATTCTCCATCTTCAATACTAGATCTGTTAAAAAATTCAAAATTCTCAAAACAGTTTCGAATAGCAAAAAAGTTACATAAAATTTTTAATGCAAAATTTTTCATTCAGAAGCTAACAAAATTAATAACCTAACAAAATAACTTTCAAATAATAAAATTACTAACAAAACTCTACATTCTATTTAAAAAGAAATAAACTAAAATACATTATCCTTCTTTTTGTTTTCCTTTCTTTCTTTCTTCTCCCTATCTTCTTACTTCTGTTCTGTTAAAATTTGTGTCTTCTGCTCATTTGATTTTCGGGAGAGTATATATAGAAGAAAAATTAAGCACCAGTCGCGCCTGTCAGATAAGCTCCACCAGTCGCGCATACCAAATAGGCTCCACCAGTCGCGCCTACCAGATAGGCTCCATCAGTCGTGCCTACCAGATAGGCGCCACCTACCCCCATACCATTTTCGTCTATTAACACGGGTCATATACTGATCCGGGAAAAAATATAAGCAGTGGCGTCTATGAGAAAGGCGTCACCAATAAAATAATAATTTAAAAAATAAAAAAATATTTTAATATAAAAAAGTGATTACGCCTGTCAGATAGACACGAATCAAAAAAATATATCATTTTCGTATATAATTTAGCCGACAATCTATTTCAGTATTTAAATTTTTTTTAAAAATTATTTAGGTAAAAAATTCAAAAAAAATGGTGAGGAGTAAAAGAAGAACGACAAGATTGACAAATATAATGATCCACGCATAGGCAACGTGGACAGCCTAGTGTCACGGACTTGGAGTTTTCCCACACATCCATGCGGCCTTAGGCAGTTTCTTGGCTTAAAAACGCCTAAGTCAGCCTAACTTCCACAAAAAAAGGATTCAACCGTAAAAACGCCTAAGTCAGCTCAACTCGCAACAATAAAGGATTCAACAGAATTCCCTTAAAGTTTCCACGAAGAACAGCGGAAGAACGAATTAAGAACGATCTTTGAAAGATGAACAAAAGCAATAACGTTTGAGAGAAAAGTTTGAGTAAATGCTTTCAATTCGTATTCACAAAGAATAATGAAACAATTCAGGAGTCTGTACAAATGAGGGGGAGGCTCTCTATTTATAGTTGAGCTCCCCCAAAATCGATGACTACAATTAAAAGCTGTATTCAATTAGGACTCTAAGTTTACAGAATTAGAAGCTGTGTACAATTAGAACTTCTAAGACTACATAGTCCTATCTTCATTATCGGGCCCATCAGGCTTCAATGTGACAGGCCTGTCCAACAGCTCTTTGAATCGGGCCAGTTCTCGTAGGCCAAATAATCCCCATCTGAGCAACAGACCTCCATTGGATGTATTTGGTGCGCTGGTCACGGGCTTTGAACTGCGGCCCGTGACATTCTCCCCCACCCATTCTCGCAACGCCCTCGTTGCGACTTCTGAATGGCACTGACTTGATTCGCCTCGGTCTCGTCTCGTTGCCTTAGCCTTTCCCTTTCTTCGGGATTTTTGCCTCGGCTTCTGTCACTTCTTAACTCGAGCCGTCCTACTCGTCGCATTTACTCTGGTCAACTGTCCCACATGCATCGCTTCTTTTCCTTTGAAGTCTGATGCACCACCTACCTTTCCCATAGGTGGAAGCCTTGTCAATGACTCGGCTAACTCCGACGCTTCACTCAACTTGAGCCTCATTGGTCTCAGCTTCACTGTTTTCATCGCAACTTTCTCCACTAAGTTCGATGACAAACTCACCTCTTCCTTGGGTGGAAGCCCCTCTGACGACTCACGAAGCTCAGACGTTGCCTTTCTTTTGACTCCGGCTTGCTTTGGACAGTTCCGTAACTCATGCGGACCACGGCACAAGAAGCACTTAACTCGCTTCTTTTTGCTCCTCTTTGCCCTCTTGGCTTTGGCTTTTCCCTTGCTCGAACCAAGCTTCTTGGGCTCATTGTCTGCTCCATCGTTCCCCTCGATGACAGACTTCTTCAGACACTTCCGCAACCTATGCGGACCATGACATAAGAAGCACTCCACTGGCTTCTTCTCGCTTTCGGCCTCTTTGGCTTCGACACCCCTTGCGCTCGAACCAAGTACCAAGGCCTTACCCACCGGCTTCTCCTTAAGCGCGGATTTCTTCGGACATTTCTTTAACATGTGTGGACCATCGCAAAGAAAGCATTTCAGCTTGTCCCTTTTCCTCTTGGGTTTCTTCTTCCCAACTCGTGGTTTCCCCTTACCACTATTGTCGCCGTTGCCATTACTATCAACAATGTCTTCCTTGTGATTCATTTCACATACGCCCCTTTCCTCGGACTTGGAAGACCCAAGCTTGTCTTTCCCTTGACCAAGCTTGCCCACGGACTCAACTACCGTAATGGCTTCCGACAGCTTTTAGACACCTCTTTGTTCCACCTCCTATCTGACCCACGGCTTCAATCCCTTTTGAAAAGCAAGCAATGCTTCTTCATCGGTCACATCTAAAACTTGGAGCATTAGTTCCTTGAACTCTCGAACATACTCCCCCACTGTGCCCCGTTGCGTTATCCCTTGCAACTTTGCCCGAGCTTCTTCCTCGGCAAACTTTGGGTAAAACTGTTCCTTCAATTCGCATTGGAACTCTTGCCACGTCCCAATCTCACCCTGCCTTTTATCTGTGGTCCTACCTTGCCACCATAAAAGCGCAATGTCAGTAAGAAACATTGAAGCAGTGTTTACCTTAACCGCATCCTCCATGATGCCTTTGGCACGGAAGTAATTTTCCATCCTCCACAAGAAATTGTCCACATCACATGCAGACCTTGTCCCCACAAACTCTTTCGGCTTTGGGACATCCTCATTACTGAGTGCTGCATTCGCCACTCCTTTTCCCACGGCTGCTTGACACAAGGCCAGCTCTCCCTCGAGCTCCTCTATTCTTGTGCTCAAAGCCTTCGTCGTGGCCATTGTTTCCTCCTTCAAAGCCATCATCATGGCCTCGAGAGCATCATTCCTTTCCGACAGCTTATCCCTGTGTGAATTAAACAACTCGTTTACCTTTTCCATGGTGGAATCAAGAGACATCTTTACATAGTCTCTGGACTGCTCCTTCCAGTTTGCTATGTGATCCTCGACCCCATCGAGTGCCTCCTTTACAACCTCCATGGATCCCTCGAGTTTACCCACACGTTCCTCTACTGCCGATATTGTCTCCCTCAAAGACTTCCTTGCCCACCTTTGTTCGAACTCTTCTTTCGACATCCCAACGGTGCCTTCGAACCAACTCGAATGCTTAGCTCAAAACTTGGCTCGGATACCACTTGTCACGGACTTGGAGTTTTCCCACACATCCGTACGGCCTTAGGCAGTTTCTTGGCTTAAAAACGCCTAAGTCAGCCTAACTTCCACCAAAAAAGGATTCAACCGTAAAAACGCCTAAGTCAGCTCAACTCGCAACAATAAAGGATTCAACAGAATTCCCTTAAAGTTTCCACGAAGAACAGCGGAAGAACGAATTAATAATGATTTTTGAAAGATGAACAAAAGCAAGAACGCTTGAGAGAAAAGTTTGAGTAAATGCTCTCAATTCTTATTCACAAAGAATAATGAAACAATTCAGGAGTCTGTACAAATGAGGGGGAGGCTCTCTATTTATAGTTGAGCTCCCCCAAAACCGATGGCTACAATTAAAAGCTGTATTCAATTAGGACTCTAAGTTTACAGAATTAGAAGCTGTGTACAATTAGAACTTCTAAGACTACATAGTCCTATCTTCATTATCGGGCCCATCAGGCTTCAATGTGACAGGCCTGTCCAACAGCTCTTTGAATCGGGCCAGTTCTCGTAGGCCAAATGATCCCCATCTGAGCAACAGACCTCCATTGGATGCATTTGGTGCGCTGGTCACGGGCTTTGAACTGCGGCCCGTGACACTAGTGCCTAAAAGCCTTCCCACAGAAAAGTACACGTCAGATTCCCACTTTACCCCCTAATATCCATTGTTTTCAATATCTCACCGTCAATGGAAAACTTGACTTCAACGGTGGACATTAGTTTTAAATAATGTGATTTTTTTAATTGGTATAATAATAAATTTAGTTTCTAATATTTTATTTATTTTATTTTATTTCTAAAAAAATTTAATTTATTTTCCTGTCAGCTTTTACACATAGTCAACTTGATTATTATTTTAAATATTCAAAATTTTATAATTATAAAATATTAAAAAATAAAACAACTCAACCATTTCTTTTATAAATATTAAAAATTTTTGGTGATCAAAACAGGAACTTGATAAAAAATTTAAGTGACTATTTAGATAGTTTATCCTGATATTTTTATATCAATTTAGCCATTATTTTAAATATTTAAAAGTTATAATTATTAAATATTAAAAATTATGGAATAAAATAAAATAAAATAATAAAAACTAAAACATAAAAAATAAAAAAAGTAAAAATGCATAGAGACACCGCTTTTGAAATTAAAATATTATTTTCCATAAATGATATCGTCTAACACATTATTAATATCACTTTTTAATTTCATTTTCGTAAATAGTTTATTTTAATTTTCATTTTCGTATTATTAATGTAAAAAAGCCTATGGATTCCAGTTTTGATTGAGAACTCATTTTTCACATTGAAAGTGCAAAAATATCGAGATTGATGTCTGCAGACTGCCTACTCTGTCATATAAACCTAATCATGTAATCAGACAAAAAGCCCAATATGCAGTGTCAGTTAGGATCACGATTAGCCTATATGGCAACACTACCCTACATCCTAAATCCAAAATTCCATACCAATTTTAAACCTTAATTTATAAATTCAAACTCTGAAAAGAAAAATACTAATTATAATTAAATTTATTAATTTTTTTATAAAAAAATAACATGAAAATATTTCTTTAGTTGCAATTTAATTAAAATATTAATTATGATATTTTTTAAACCATAAATATTAACTCACAACTACGACTCAAATTTAAGTTATATCTAAAACGGTAATCATTCCAAATCATCATGCCAACCCAATGAAGTGGGAAACTAAAACAAAGGGCAGTCTCCGGTTTCCTTGTGATGATTTGCCAGCTTATATTCTTAGTATTATATAAAATGTAGCGTATAGAAATGGAGATGCCCTTATTTGATTATGCAATCCTCTCTTTGGATTTTTCGATAACTTCGTTTTTCCATACAAAACCAAAATTATTAGTAAATTAAGGTTTACAAGTTGATGAGTTTTTAAAGTGTAAAATTATATATTTTTTAAATTTTAATTTAAATGTTTATGAAATATTTTTTTAAATTTTAAGTTTATTTAATGACAGATTATATTTGTAAAGCTTATTAAAGAATATTTTATATAATTGATGAGTATTTTTTTTGGTATTTTAAAATTTATATATGATGAGATTTGAATCTGTCACGAACATTTAAAAAGATTTTCTTTTTTATTTTAACCAAAGCTTTATTTTTATGAGCATTTTATTTTTGAGATTTATTTGGTTTTATTATTCGATATTTGTAAACACTTTTTATATATCAAATGTTTTTAAAAATAGTGATAAATTCGAAACGGTACAATAAAATAGACTGATATCGATATGTTGGCTCTCATCATTTTAAAATTTGAGTCAACTCGACTCAAGATTTTTATTTTTTGGGGGTGAAACAAAAGGATTACAAAGAAGTTCCCATGTTCAATATGCCTCTAGCTCTATCCTCTTTTAAAATTACTTGAATCTCTACAGGAGGATCGTCAAATATACGCAAGTCTACATCATTCGTCAAAGCCATTTTTATTAAGGCATTCGTTATCTGATTATTCTCTTTAGGCGTATACTTCACAAACCACTTGTTTTCACGTACCAAAATATGTTGAATTCTTCTAATCAATGTTGATCTCGATCCAGCTGGCTGATTATCACAAAAGACTCCAACAATCTCGAGATTATTAGATTGAATGATAACCTTATCAAAATAAACTCCCAACCATTAACCTTAAACTTCAAAAATATATTGGTTATTTAAGAAAAAGAAAACCTTTCATATATTGCTCTTTTCACTAAGCGTTTTGATTAAGCATTTTGGACAAATATCAAATAGATTTTAAATATAATTGTCTTAATATGCTACTTTTTTAAAATACTTAATATTCTATAATTAGCATATTGGACTATTCAACATTAATCACAGCTAATTACCATTATTATTATTATTATTATTATTAATTGTCAGTGGTTTGTCACTTTGTGATTATAAGATAATCTTAAAGTGGGTGAGTCAACTACTTAATTTAAGTTAGATATAAAATTGTCAATGGAGGATAGAGGTTCAATTACACTGAAGCGCATTGTCCTATTATATCTAATTCTAGACATTGTCTTAAAGATAACAAATATATTCAGAATTTATAATAAAATTATTAACAAAATTAAAAACATTTCTTTCCAACTCATTAAGCTCATCATCATGATTGTTGCAAAGTCAACCAAATATTTATTAAACCTTTCGCCAATCAAATTCAAACAAATGTTTTTAAATCGTATCGAATTGGTCGGTCGAATTCGGAATCAGTTTGAAGAGAGGGGGTTATATTAATTGACTCGCGAATCATTCGTGATTGATTGAACTGATTTTTTTTATTTTTAATAATTCATTTAATTAAACTGGACAAATTGATTGAACATGTTAAATCGAGAATTGGTAACTTCACTAGTTCTGAAAACCTTGATTTAAACAAAAAAGTATCACAATTCGGAAAACGCTTAATAATTTGGTAATTTTTCTTAAATTGGAATTTAGACTTTTTTTTGTCCACGTTAATTCTGTAGTCCTTAAACTCACCAGATTATCACACTTTTATAAAATTCAAATTCAATAACTAAATTGAAAAAATTACCAAAATTTAAAATTAATATAGATAAAAAAATTAAAAACCAAATTAAATAAAATTATCCTATTCAAGAACTAAATTTTACTTTATTCCTTTTAAAAATATATTTTTTTTACTTTTCTCGAAACAAACTTAATAACTAATCTTTCGTATACCCATTAAAGAAGTAGATATTAACCCTCGAGCCCTAAAAACAATTCATTTAAGAGTCTCAAGTTTAATATAAGATAGTTAACTAATGTGGTAGATCACCGCTTAAAATTATATCCACAAAATTAATACCCCACCAAAGTATATAATAAAGAAAAAGATTCTCCCATTACACGACTTAACAACTGTGATCATGTCTATAAAAGAAAAAACAACTGTAGTTATGTCCACGTAGATACGATGAGATCCCGGCGCCGGACAATTTGTTAGTCCTCGGAGATGCTTGTGAGATGAGGCCGCCATACTCCTCCACCACCTTTCCGACGATCTCTACGGCGGCAACGTTTCATTTCTAAAACATCGTCAATTGCTAGGCATCGATGACCGGAATCCAAAGCATCATCATTATTGTTGTTGCGTTTTTTGCTCATCTTGAAAGACCTTTTACAGCGGACACTGTTGTTTCTATTCTCGGCCGGTAAGGAACATTCGGGGATCAAAAAGTAAATGCCGCCTCTTTGGAGCTGGGAGTGAGGGGAGATAATCAAAATATGACCTCGAGAGGTGGGTTTGGTTAAGACGTGATTAGGGTTGGCCTGGAGGATCTCACCGGCGGTGACCGTACGTGTGATTTCTTCAATGTGGCCGTTTAAATGGACTATACGGATGAGGTCTAGAGCTCCGCAAGGAAGAACACACGCCAAGCAACACCGTATACTATTCCCCATCTCATACAATACAATATCGACTCTTCTTGGATCGATCCCTTTCTATCAAGTCTCTTCTATATATATACACACACCACCCACCCGTACTCATATGTACTCATCCATAAAATACTACTTTATAATATATTATGAGTAACCGGTATATAATATTAAATAGTTTAATTTAATGGTGACATGCATAGTAAATAATAATTTAGTTGAGCTACATTTAAATCACAAGCTTCGTCAACAGAGATTGGAAGATACAAATTCGTCATATTTAGAACAGTTAATATTTTTTATCAAAATATTTTTTCATGGGTTAATATTTACTGTTTAAAAAAATGTCATTTTTTATTTAATAAGTTTATATTTTGAAAGATTTTAATGGTTTTATAGATAAAATATTTTATATGAAGTTGAATGAAAAAAATTAATTTTCCATGTATTTTTCGTATTATCTCTAATAAAATTGAGTCATAATTGATTTTTTTAATAGTACAAGTATTAAATTAATTCATTTAATAATAGAGAGATAAATTTGGGTCTTTATAATAGAGGGATTTGACATGTACTTTTACTTATATGATAGGGTTAATTCCTATATATGTCATTAAATTGTTTTCCAGATTTTGAATTGGTTCATGAACATCAAAATGATATGATTGAATCTTCAAATTTTTAGTATTGTATCATCTAGGCCCTTTTGTTATCCTAGCCATCAATTTAAGTGTTAAATGGTGGTTCAAATTTAACGTTGAACATATTTAAAATACATTGATAAGACTGTAAATTCGTGTGTACATGCTACAAGGATGGCTTAAATACGATGTGTTGTTAAAAAAATAGTGTTAATGAATTTTAAGAAGATTATTTCTTATTTTTAATAGTTAGATCTAAGTTGTTCATGTAGTAGGTACGTACGTGTTTACAATTTGATTCTTGTGTTTTAAATATGCTTAACGTCATATCTGAATTGGCATTTTAATGCCTAAATTGATGGCTAGGTTAACGGAAGGACCTATAGTTTAAGAGATGGTACTTTTTTTAAAACATATTAGATCCAAGCTATCCCTACAGTTGGCATATGTGTTTACAAATTGATCCACGTGTTCTAACTATGCTCAATGTTAGATCCAAACTAGCATTTAGCACCTAAGCTAATAGCTAAATTAAAAGGACTTTGCTTAATATATTGGTATTTTGAGGATTAAATTAGAATGTTTTTGAAGTTCAAAAATAAATTTAAAGGTTAAACTTTGCTATTAATCCTTGTACTTTGAGAAAGTTGTGGATATAGTCATTGTATTTTAATTTGATCAATCTTAGTCACTGTACTTTCTGAATCGGTCAATTTTAATGTACTTTTCGAATTTTAAAATTTTAATCCCAACCTGAATAATAGCAATTATAAATTTGTTTGGTTAAATTTGATTACTAATCTATACTATGTGTACAGTTGTATGTTTGGTCCATGTTCTCCAAATGAATCATTCTAAGTCTCTATACTTTTCAAAGTTTGAAATTTCAATATTGATGCAAATGACAGTTGTTAATCTATTAACTGGTTTTTTAATAAATAATATGTGAGAATAAAAAACTGACATAACATTACACACATAATAATATATTTACTGCATCAAACATTAAAAATAGTAAAAGTTAACATTTATTGTTTATGAAGGCTAAAATTTTAAAATTTTAAAAATTTAAAAATATTAAAATTAAAAATAACTAAATTAAAGTAGAAAGAAATAATTAATTTGGTGGTCGTAAGGGTGGGCATATGCATGTTAAATGCCTTGTACGTGTAACAAACTTAAGACGCCTTTGTGGTGTAATTGTGATTAGAACAAGTGGCTGTTGGACAGCTTTTGTGTTTCCAACGGCAAACCATTTATTTTATCTTCATCACTTAAAATATGTTGCTTTGCTTTTGGAAGTAGGGCCGTCGCCAACATTCTAAATAATCGAATTAATATTAATTAAATTAATAGAATGTTTTAATTACTTAATTATTAATTGAATCGAAATTTTAAAAAAAAAATTAATTGAATTGAAATATTTCGATTAATTGAAATTTATATGTTTTTTTTGTTAAAACAAGTATAAAACATATCAAAAATAAATAAATTGATAATGCTCATTTGATTGAATTATCTGTATTAACCAAATTAGTAATAGCCTAATACATATAATATATAATATATAGTATATAATATTATTTATTAAGTTCAGTTAATTCAATTAATTACTCGAGTTTGAATTGAATTGACCATTAAACGAAATTCCAAAAAAGCTTTAACTAACCTGCGATCGAATTAGATCGATTAACCGAATTAGACCAGTTCGATCAATTAATTTAGTTTTAACCGAAGTTTGAACGCTCCTATATAATAGTATTTGCTTTTGAGTTTTAATTACTTTCCTAATTAGGTGCTACTTTTGAACTAAATTTTCATGATCAAATCATCAATTCTTAATTTGATCGGTCCAACTGATTCGATTAATTTAATTAAATAAATTATTAAAAATCGATTTTAATCCAATTTAATTAATTCTAAATTGTTCATGGGTCAACCAATCTAATTCTCTCTCTAAATTAATACCTTGATTGATTTCCGATCTAATTTAAATAATATTAAATTATTTAATTATCAACCACTAACACATGAGGGCAAAAATATCTAAAATATTTAGAACTAAAGAAAAAAAAATGCTTAAAGTTTGACCAACAGGGCTTCTTGAGAATGCAGAAAAGATTAAGTAGGGGTGATGTATCTTATTATACACTAAATATCAAATTTTAAGGAAGCTACTTTTTAATCATTAGTTTCTTTTTCATCGGCGGAAAAAAGTTACGTACAAAACATAAACTTTAAGAAAAGCCGATAATTATATATATTTTTTAATTTTTGTCTAACAGCAATCTTAATTTTCGAGTTGGGTATCATCCATCCTTTTCTCCCTCGGACCAACTTTCTTTCTCTTTCCTCATTTAACGGGATTTTTACTAAAATATTATAAAAAAATAAAAAAAATTAAAATATTATAAATTTTTTTTATTTACCAAAATAATACAAAAAAAACCAAAACAGTGGAAAATCAGATGCCAGAGGCGGCACCAAAGGTGCCTTTCCCTGAGGCGGCACCACTCGTGTTATAAACCCGGGATCCATCCAGCTGAAGGAGAAAAATAAGAAGAAGAGAAAGAGGAGGTGCTCCCAGAAAAAGAGAGAGAAAGAGAGAGAAAAAAAGGTATTTTTTTTTAAAAATAATTGATTATATTGTTGTTATGTTTTTTTGTATAATTTTTATTATTTTTTGTTGCTAGTTTAGTTATTATTGTTAGTTATTAAGATTAATGAAAACTCAAATTGATAGTTTTAGTTAGTATTATTATTAGTTTTTAGGGTTTATATGTTACTTAGATTTTTTTTGAGATTTTGTTTATTTTTTGACAGATTGAATATTGAAGACGGATGATAAGTTTTTTTTATGCGTTTATTTCGATGGAGTCATCTTGACAACACGTGTTGGATGTATATTTGAATGTCCGCAACAAATAGCAATGAGATTTAATAGAAATGTCTCGTTGGATGAAATGAAGGCAAGGATTAATGCAAAAATTCTTAGACGTTGTGGGAGAAGGATATCAAAAATTTTCTACAAGTTTCCAGTTTCGACAAATCCGGTCAAATTCAGCGAAATGGAACTTGTAGACAACGAAGACGTGGAGACAATGATCGCTCTTTACTGTGGGAATGAGAGTGACAAGAATGCACCGATTCACTTATTTGCTGAATTAGTCGGTATGGAGCAAAATGAAGATGTCAATGCATCTGGTGAAGAACACGAAGCTCAAGAACCGTGGATGGTGGCTCCAATATCATACGTTGATAGTGAATCGACTATGGGTGGGATCGGTATCGATCTGAATATTACACCCAATATTGATGTGGTTGGTGGTGAAGAAGAAGGTGATAGCGATCATTGGGATGAAGAGGTCGATAGTGACGGTGATCCCGATGTGGACGATGTACCTGATGATATTGACGATGAAGATGTCAACAACGATGGAAACATTAATGCTTCTTCGGTCGGGGACCAGATGCGACGTATTTTGATGCACAATAATCTTGGGCCACGCATGTCGCTCATAGACCCCGACGCAGCGTATGTAGCTGAGTTTTCGGAGCACCCTGAAATAGTTCATCCTCACCGGCTGGTCGTAAATTCTAATCATGAGGAGTTATTCATAGGCCAGAGATTAAAAAGTAAAGAAGAGTACGTATTTGCTATTAAACAGTATAGCATGAACATATCAGTGGATTATAAAGTCGCAGTGTCTACTCCGACAATATATATTAGGGAGTGTTGGAAGGCAGCGGAAGGCTGCAATTGGCGGGTACGAGCTGCATTCATTAAAAGTTCGCAGATGTGGGAGATACGAAAATTTGTTGGTCCTCATACATGCACATCAACACGTATGACAGAAGATCATGGAAAACTTGATTCGAAAACTATCTGTACGTGTATCATGCCAATGGTGAAGGACATGCCGACCATTAAAGTTTCGGTACTGATTGCCGAAATGCAAGCACGATTCCAATATCGAGTATCATATCGAAAGGCATGAATAGCTAAACAGATGGCAATGGAGCAATTGTATGGGGATTACGATTCATCGTATAACGAGCTACAAGGATGGATAGCTGCTATGCGAGAGTACGTACCGGGGACTGTGATTGAGTTACAGACAATGCCTTATTACGGCCTGGACGACCAGTTACAGCCGGCAAAAAAGATTTTCCATTGGATGTTTTGAACGTTTGATCCATGTGTGCGGGCATTTCCCTACTGCAAGCCATTTGTGCAGGTGGATGAGACTTGGCTATATGGAAAATATACACAGATCCTACTTCTTGCGGTTGCTCAAGATGGCAATAGAAACGTGCTCCCGATAACATTTGCCATCATAGATAAAGAGAACTTGGAGTCTTGAGAATTCTTCCTCACTAACTTGCGGAGGTATGTTATTAGCAACGATAACATTTGCATCATCTTCGATAGAGGGAAATGTTTAATTGCAGTAATTAGGAGTTTCGGTGTGCCATGGAGATCCGTTTACTGTATTCGTCACATTGCGGCTAACTTCCATAAAGATTATAAGAATGTAGACTGGAAGAGACAAGTCGTGGCAATGGGTAAATGATAACCTTATATTTTCAATATAAGTTGTAATGTTTTATGTTATCGAGTTACTAGAACTTATTTTTTCTTAATACGTATGCAGCGTACGAGTTAGAGCCACATATTTTCCGCCAAAGAATGATTCGACTTGAGAGTGACATGGAGAGGCAAACAAACACATCTTTCCGACAATGGTTGGGCACAATGGATCCGTGGCAATGGGCTCAAAGTTTTGACAATGGCTTTCGTTATGGCCAAATGATCACAAACTTAGTGGAGGGGATCAATGTTGTGTTGTTGAAAACACGTCATCTTCCCATTGCACCTGTCTTTTCTGTTACATTCTACAGGTCGGCTACCTTGATGCCAAGAATGGGTCAACAACAAGTCGACCAGATGGAGGCGGGATACGTGTTTGTCGAACATGTCAGGGATGCAATGGTTGCAAACCATCGGATGGCGAGGTCAATGGATGTAGAAATATATTCACGACAAATGGAAATGTTTCGAGTTACTGAGACCATCAGTCGTCAACCTGGTATACCAACTAGGTCCTATGGAGTTGATCTCCGGAACAGATGGTGCGAGTGCAGGAGGTTCGAAACACTTCATTATCTATGTGCGCATGTCGTGGCAGTGTGTGCTAAAGTGAACCTTAATGTTAAACAATATGTCAATGATGTGTACACGCTCAAGCGCACATTACGTGTATGGGAAAATGAGTTCCCCATCTTGCCTGACCTATCTACGTAGGAGGTGCCTCCGACGACCTTCGAGCTTCTCCCAGACAGAGGCTAAGTGGGAATTCAAGAGGTCGTCCGCAATCAAGCAGAATCCGTAATGAACTGGACATTAGGGAGAAATCCGATGGTAAGCGTTATAGATTATGCAGGTTAAGTGGTCATAGTCGGAATAAATGCTGTCAGTGAAACTTTCATGTTAGATAGTCGTTCAGATCAGGTTGGAATTGACCTAATGTTGTCAAATTGTTATGTGTAATGTTATAAAAAGTATAATTCATTTGAAATAATTAAAATTATTCAGCTTATGCTTAAATTGTATCCAAATTAAGTTATAAAATAGTATATGTCATTTGGAATTATTAAAATTATATCGAAAATGGAGCCATTTAACCTTAAACTCATCTTTAATATAATCCAAAATTAGAATAATTAAATCTATACAAAAAAGCTACGTAGTAAGCACACCTAAAATTAGAATAATTAAATTTATACAAAAAGTACAAACTTTGTAATGTACCAAAAAGTGCAATAAACCCCTAAAATTGATGGTTCGATGGTGTGGTCCTAGGAGTATACCTATTCGGAGGTCGACAGTTACATTCTGGGTGTTCGCGACGACCAACATCATCATTTGGCGCAGGTAGGGGTGTAGTAAACATAGAGAAAAAATCATTTGCCGCAGGTGGCTCGTTTAGCATCGACGAACTTGATGCTGCGGAGGGAGTCCCATGATGCTGCGGATACGAGCCGGCCGTGTCGTACTGCGGTGGGTAGGATCCAAAGAGTTCAAAATCGTATGCGTATTCGCCTCTTGAGAAGCTCGAAATATAGTCACTGCCCTCCAAATCTGGATGATAGCTATATGAATCCACATGTGAATGTGACTGTTCGGGATCTGGCTGGGGCTCTGGCTGGGGCTCCGACTCGGGATCTTGTTTCGGATTATGATATGCCACAGGCTCTGCCTCCATCGGGCCCGTTGGGTACGGTCCGCCAGGTCGCTGTATGTGCGGGATGACTACTGTTGACTATCCTCCAAGTATATATGGATTTATGCAACTATAGTACCATTGTATGTACTACAATGATGGTTGCAAATCGGAAGCCATAACCATCTGAGGTCTTCGACGCATCCGATCGATCCACAGCGCAACAAATTTTCGGTGCTTAACCCCCCAATCTAACTGTACTTTTCCTCTCTTATTCATTCTGTGAACCACCCCCACCTCGCATGGCGGATCCGGGATATATTGGATGCAACTAAATTGTCGTAGCACCCGATCCCCGTGATACCACTCGACTACATTGAAATTTATATTTGGTGCATTAGTGCACCATATGTCAGAATGAATGTATGCAGATGAGGGTACCACATCTATCATTTCCGGCCTACGGTATAACATCCATATAAACTACATGATTAATAACATGGTTATAATTAGCAATAACGTATGAGTAAGATATAAAAAGTAAGATGTCGCGAATTTTAGAATAGCTTACCCCTTCTCTGGCATGTTATTCGATCATGAGTCGGTATATCGGGACAGTGTGCGACCTTCCGATACCCGGATAAAGACTCCACCTACAAAAACAAATATAGGGTTTAGGGTTGGTAACATCAGTCAATATACTATGACTACAAATAATGACAAGTTATATTTTATCACATGTTCACTAGTGGGTAAACATATGGTTGGTGAGTAACCGATGCCAAAAATGGCATCCAATAGAGCGCCTAGGACTGCAGCAATGTCAGGCATCTGCCCATGTCTACAACAGAAGGCTTTGTCGTCCGACAAAACTCTCGATATAACACTGCTAGAACGGCGGAGCCCCAACTATACGAGCGAACATTGGACAAATCAGCTAATAGGGGCAAGTACATCATATGCACCTTGTTGTTGTTTGCATCAGGCATCAGTACTCCCCCTGGGATATATATGATGTACGCTCGAGCAGCGCAAATTAACTCGTCTTCAGTGGCATTCGCTGAGAACTGTCCAAAATTGGCTTTCAGCCATGTAAATTTCAAGCTCGTAAATTTTGACTCTTCGTCCTCTGGCGAGTCTCCTAGAAGCTGATAACAAAGTGCAGTCGGATCAGTAAATGAAGATACTCCCGTTACGGGACTCCCGTGGATTGGGAGCCCAAGCTACATCGCAACATTCTCTAAGGTGACCGTGCATTCCCCACGTGGAAAATGAAAAGTGTAGGTCTCCGAGCGCCACCGCTCAACTAGCGCAGACAATAAATCATACCGTAAGTCGAACGTCCGGAGCAATACTGCTGACCCAAATCCGGCTTGCTCTAAGTACGGCATCAATCCTGAATCCGAAGCTTTCTTTAAATCATTCACCCGGCCCCTTATTACTCGGTACGAGTCCTGATAATGTTAAATTACAGAAAAATATTAGGATAACATGATTTATTTCTATATATTACGTATATCATTTGTAAATAGAACCCATGATTAACAAATAATAAATCATACCGCATTATTAGCCGCATCAGATATGTGTGTACCGGGATTAATCAATGAAGCCATTTCGAAGCCTGCAAGTTCAAAAAAAAATTAGTAAAAAACCCTTATTTCGGTCATTTATTCGTACTATTTTCCCGAATTTTATTACTTTCAATAAAAATATCATATTTTCTAATTTTATTATTTTACATTATTTCAATACATTATGTTTGAAATTTATTAATTTAGTGTGTTTTTTAAATAAATTTAAAAAAAACCCTTATTCCTCCCCTTTACTGTATTATTTTCCCGAATTTTATTACTTTCAATAAAAATATATTATTTTCGTATTTTATTATTTTATATTATTTCAATACATTATGTTTGAAATTTATTAATTTAGTGTGTTTTTAAATAAATTAAAAAAAACCCTTATTCCTACCCATTGCTCGTATTATTTTCCTGAATTTTAATACTTTCAATAAAAATATATTATTTTCGTATTTATTAATTTAGTGTATTTGAAATATTTGTATTAATTATTTCTGAATTTTTAAAAAATTTAGTAAAAAACTCTTACTTCGACTATTTGTTTGTATTTTTTCTCCGCATTTTATTACTTAATTTAAAAAATATCATATTTTCTAATTTTCTAATTTTACATTATTTTAGTACATTATGTTTGAAATTTATTAATTTAGTGTGTTTTTTAAATATACCATTTTTTTTGGATTTTATTACTTTCGGTGAATATACAATTTCCATTTTTTTTTCTTTTCGTATTTTATGTTTTCTTAAACATATTTTTTTATCATTTTATTTTTAATGCTATTTTCCTAAAAGAACTAATTACAACACGCTAAATAAATTTCATAAAAAAAATTCTAATCAGCATAGAATGTACATAACATGGATTTCTTCATGCTAAATAAATTTCATAAAATATATATGCTAAATCAAATAATAAAACACATACAATGTACATAACATAATTTTTTTACACAAATATTACAAAAAAAATAAATTAATACAAAAAAATCACTTTTTTTCTTTCTTTTTCCTTCCTTCCCTCTTCTTCTTCTCCTTTTATTTTCTTTCCTTCTTTTTCTTTCTTTTTTCTTCTCATTTCCTTTCCTTTTCTTCTTTTTCTTTCTTTCCTCTCCTTTCCTTTTCTTTCTTTTCCTTTCTTTCTTTCTTCTCCTTTCCCTCTCATTTTCTTCCCCCCACACACCAGCCGAATGGTCGCCATTATAGGGGCAGTGCCGCCTGTGGCAGGGACACCATCGGTGCCGCCTCTGCCACTGGCACAACTGGTGCCGCCTATGGTAGCCCTTCCACCAGTGTGTTGTCACGTCGTCGCAGCTTTTATTTTATTTTATTTTTTGTATTATTTTGGTAAATAAAAAAAAGTTTATAATATATTGGTATTTTTTTATTATAATATTTTGATAAAAATCCCTTATTTAACCCATATGGCTTTTCTTTTTTAAGTTTACAAATATATTTTATAGGTATTTTTATTATCTTCACAAGTTGTGATGGATAAATGACGATATTTTTCGTCATTGAAATTTCACTGACCACCAATAGTTTCTTTTGGAAAGTGAGTGGCTCTTCGTCGGTTTCTTCATTTGTTTCTGTTTTGAAAGTATTTAAGAATAATAAATAATTTCACGAGTTGATTTGAACCTATGTTATCTTAAGTTTTATGTGTTTTTTTGTTTGTTTTTCATTGTTTAATAAGTTTTGACTTTTAAAAGTTTTTATCCACTCTTATTACACATTTTTTAGTCTTACTTTTGTAAGTGATTTTAGGGATGGTTTTGTCATTGTTCTCTCCAGTTTGGTGGATATTCGGTACTTTTGTCGATTTTTTTCTGCTGCTTTGGACCATCCGAAGATGATTTTCTTATCATATTAAGTGTTTGCAATCACTCCATACATGTTATGATTGAGAGTTGTGATAGAGGCAATTGTTAAAACCATTGTTGACAAAACCTAGACCACCTCTTCCAAGTTCCTTTTTTGCCAAAAGATAAAACTTCATCTAACTTGCTACTCTCAACATTAAACTTCTCAAGTAGAAATTTCTTTTCAGCAAACTCCTTCTTGATATTAACAAGATTTTCAAGCTCATTATTCAACAAACTCTCTTTAGCCTCAACTTGCTTTATCAACTTCTTGTTTTTCTCTCTCAATTGAGCATTCTCATGTGACATCGCGTGTTCAGCTCATATACTTGTTCTCATTTACTCGGCATAGTCTTGTATGTATTTAGAAACTCCCTATTAAAACCTTCAACAGAATCATCGTCTGTCTTAGCCTTAGAACTAGACACCACACTCGAAGTGAAGGCAACAAAGTTATTCACTTGTTCCTTATCAGATTCAAAATTGCTTAAAGTGTCATCATCATTCCATGATAGACATGACACATTTTTCTTCTTAAGAGTGTTAACACACACTACCTACATAAGTCCATAGCCGAGACATTCATGACACTGGATGTCTTTCTCATTCTTCTCATTAACAGCAACACCCTTGCTCTTGTTCTTAGAAATGTTCTTTGATATCTCAAACTTCTTGTGTAACAACTCAAACTCGGCTTAGACGTTATGGCAGAATCCAAGAGTGTTACGAAGAAGGGTTTTAAAATCGATAATACTTCGATAAAACCATGTTTGGTTATTTAATAAAATGTCTCAATTTTATAAAATATATTTATTTATATATATTACTGAAACCGTTAAATGTTGTTATTTAAAGTTAACCAATTATTTCGCAGCAGAAGTTTGAAAATCGTTTAAAACAAAATTATGCTCGTGTTTTCAAAAAATAACATTTGTTCGCGTAAAATCAGTATTTTGTCGAATCTTCGCAGTTTAGAAATTGTAACGCAATCAAACCCAAAAATTTAAACCAAACAGTCTAAAAAGTTTGGATAGCACAAAAATTACAAAACTCTCACGAAAATAAAAAAATTTCAGTAAAACCGTTAAATAATTATAATAATGAAAACAATTTCCGTCAAGTGGTCACTGCTGAGCCTCCGTCGCACCGACCCGCCTATGTCTATAGATTACCTGAACATAACAGACAAACAGATATGAGTTTTTGTAATCTCAGTGTGTAACGCAACAGAGATAGTCATGCAACATACACAGAATTTCATATACTGTCAGACACAAATTTAGACCTAAGTCCATAACAGAAATAGATAACAAATCAAACGTACAGAATCCTACCTCTATCCTCTACACACCATCTCCGTCCATCCCACCACACATGTAGGGTAAAAACACTCATTCATCTCTACACACCATATAGTGTTGATGCGACACATAACAGATAATATGCAGTCAAGTTGCCAGAATATAGGCGAAAAGTCATCGTACAGATCACTTCTTCCGCATATACCAATCTTACCCCAGTACAGATACAGAATGCAGATGCAAAAATAACAAAATAAACATGCTTAACATGCTCGTATACAAATAAAAATATACTTAACAGCACAGTTAAACATACATATCAATTTCCTACTCAGAACAGATTATCAGAGTATTAGATTGCATGAAATAGAGTTTGGTTAGCCTTTACTGACCCTACGATAGGCTCATAGTCGATCGGATCGATCCGTGCGACCCTAGGGAAATTTTTAGAATTTTGGTTCCATATGCCCGTGTGGCTTGCCCATGTGGGCCCATGTGACTTGGCCCAACAACCACACGCCTATGTGGCTCACCCGTCTGGGCCCATACGCCCGTGTGGCCCACACGCCTAACTTGGCCTAGCCTTGTGGCCCACACGGCCGCACTCACACAGCCACACCTTCGTCAATCACACGGTCGGCCACACACCTGTGTGGCGTCGACAGACAAAATTTTGGGCTTTCCCCGAACCTTATTTTATCAAGTTAAGGGTATACACCTAGTACGATTTTGATGCGAAACCACTCCCGAGATCACCAGCACTTAAAAACAGAATACCCAACACATTTATAGCAAGTAAATTACAAATCCATCAATACTAAACCGAGTAATGCACACACTTACCACTATCAAACCCGATCACGCGCACAGATTAGACTGATTGAGCGAAAACTCACCGCCTTCTCCTACACAAAACGTTTACAGAGAACTATTTTCCCTTACAATACACACTAAGAATTCAAGTGAAAAGGAGAAACCCAATAGCTTACTGAAAATGAAACTTATCGACAAATGAAAGCCCCCCACTTACCTGATCATACGAAAAACACCGAAATCCTGAAGTGTACGCGAAGAACAAAAGAAGAGTACAGATTGAAAAGGGGAAATTGAAAGAAAAAGAGAAGAGTGGGTAAAAGTAAAAACGTATGTAAAAAATTTTGGAAGAGAGAAACAAAATTAGAAAAAAAATAAAATAAAATAAACAAAAATATCTATCTAACCTCCTACTAACTTACTAACTCTTAACTCCTTCAGAATTTTGGTTCCTCCAAACCTCTATGAGACACCCGAAGCAAAAATTATCACCCTCACTCATGTAAGGATTCAAACACAATACCTCAAGCACACTAAATCTTTACCACTCGAACCAACAAGCTCATTCTAATATAAGTTTACAAAGAATATTACATAAGTCTACCCAGTAGGGATAAGGCTAGGATAAAAAATAACAGAATTTGCTAAGAGTGAGACTTGAACTCAAGACTTGAAACACACATCTAGAACACTTAAACACAAAAGTAGATACATATTTATGTCAAGATTCACAGAAACATAAATAAATTATTCAGGGCGTTACAACTCTACCCCCTAAAAAAATTTCGGCCTCGAAATTACCTGACCCGAATAGATGAGGATACTGCTGACACATCAAGTCCTCAGGTTCCCACGTGACTTCCTCAGTGCCATGATTCTGCCACAGAACCTTAACCAATAGTATGGACTTCATCCTCAGAACCTTAATATCTCGATCCAAAATCTGAACCAACTCTTTCTCAAACGTCAAGTCCGGTTTAACTTTGATCTCTTCAACAGAGACAACGTGAGATAGATCAAACTGATACCGCATCAACATCGAGACGTGAAACACATCATGGATACGGTCTAACTCTGGAGGTGACTCTAACTGATAAGCAATCGATCCCACACGCTTTAGAATCTGATACGACCCAATGAACCTAGGGCTTAACTTGCTCTTACGACCAAGCCGCAAAAATTTCTTCTACGGAGACACCTTAAGGAATACGAAGTCACCCACAGCGCACTCAACATCCCTCTTTTTCAAATCCACAAAAGACTTTTGTTTATCAGAAGTTGCCTTCAGACGATCCTGAATCAGTCTAACCTTATCTTTAGTCTCGAAAACCAACTCAGGACCCAAAACTCGACACTCACCCAACTCAGTCCAACATAGCGGAGTATGGCACTTACAACCATACAGAGCCTCGTAAGGTGCCATCTAGATGCTAGACTGGAAACTATTATTGTAGGCAAACTCAGCTAACGACAGAAAATGCTCCAAACTACCTCGAAAATCAATCACACAACTCCGAAGCATATCCTCTAGTATCTGAATCACCCTCTCAAATTGACTGTCAGTTTGAAGATTGGTTTCTATAGACGAACCATTGTATCTTCAAAAACACATCACATTAACAAGTTCAAAGATTTTCTTCATTAAATTACCAAACCAAATAAGACAAGTTTTTAACCACCCAATGACAGTCTGCTGTTGGCATTGTTGAGTGTCGTTCAACAACTCTCAGCTCATTTTACCTCAATACTTACTATAGTTTATGAGACTATTAATTTGTTGAATGTTGGAATTCGATTATAAAAAACATACAATTTCTCCTCTTTTATATGCAAAAACAAATAAAATTGTAAGCTTCAACCTTTTTAATGTCTATAAACAGTTTATAATTTTTTCATAAGAATAAAAACTCTAAAATTGTATTCAGTGAACGATATATATTGTTGGTTCTTATTTTCAAATGTTTGAATATAACAAACTATTCTTAAGTTCCCTTAATCAAATTTGTAAAAATTCAATTGGTCATCCTTAAAATATTTTCAAGTGTTATAAGACTTAAAGAAAAACACATTTCTGAAAAGCCTTGAATCTGTATAAATTTTTTTGAGTACTCCCAAGATCTTTCAATATGTTTATAAGCCTTTTCAAAGTAGGATCTATAAAGATTTTTTTAGTACTCCCAAGACCTTTCAATATGTTTATAAGCCTTTTCAAAGCAGGTTTTAGAGTAAGGCTTAATTTAGTATTACTTCTTAAAAGTGCTTTTAGGGTCAAAAGTATTTTTAGAGCTATAAACAATACAAAACATACAACTTTTAAAGTTAAAATTACTTTTGAAAAGTATTTTTGAACCCAAAAGCAAAACTAGTTTTTCTAGCTGGCCAAAAGCGCTTCTAAGAACAAAGGATAATTTTAATCCTTATAAAGTATTTTATACAATATTTATATTGAGTATGTAATTACCTTCCTCTTGAAATTCATTTTAAATATATAATATTATATATTTAAATTTTTATTGGTTATATTTTAATATTTAAAATATATTTAAAATTTATATTTCATATATTAAAACGAGAATAAATCTCAAAATTATACATGAACTTTGATTTAACATGCAATTATATAAATGAATTTTAATTTGGTGCAATTATACACATAAAAATCTAATTATGATTTAAATGTATGCTTTTTGATTTAACCATGCACATTTAAAGAAATAAATACATCAATTTATTTTTATATTGGATAAATATAATTATTTATGTATGCAGTATATAAACATAAAATGATGTTATATCAATAATTGTGTTAATAATTTACAAGAATTGGATCAAATCAAAATCTCATGTATAAAATTACAAAAAATCAAAATTCATGTATACAATTGCACATTAAACCATAGTTCATGTATAATTTTGGTATTTATCCCGTTAAAATATTAACAAAAAATTACAATAAATTATTTTGTATATTCTTACTAAAATATCATACTATGAACTAATTTAAATATTATTTAAATGCATATTTGTTATTTTTTAAAAGCATTTTTTAACAGCAAAACTAAACACATAAATCTTAAACTAAACTTTTCAAAAATATTTCTCAAAACCAGTTTTCCACGATACTTCTCAAAAGCAATACTAAACTAACCCTAAGTATTAACACTCGACTGGTAAGTATAGATACCCGTTAATAATGTCTAACATTACTTTCTAGATGAGTATAGTATCAATGCCCAACAAGAAAATATGGATGTATGGAGACCCACTATTAATATCCAACCTATAAAGTACCGGTACATGGCAAATTGGTAATTACAACACTATCTAAAAGAGTATGATATCGATACATACACCTAGGCATTTCTACTACTATTGTACTATAAAAATAAATTAAGTTTGAGGGTATTTTGCATTTTCCCGACACAAAACAAATTGACCCAAATTTTAATGGCAGTTTTGTTTTATAAAAGTTTCATCCCACAATGATCCAAAATAAACAGCCCAACCCAAATTAAGCAAATCCCTCTACATTCTTTCTCTTTCATTTCAGTACTACATAAATTTCTGGAACCAAAAAAAAGCTTAAAATTCTTTCTCTTTGATCCAGAGGTTGCTTTTTTATTTATTTATTTATTTATCGAGACCATGGAAAATGCTAAAAATATAAAATTAAAAGCTTTAATATTCAATATTTTCCTCGAGATGGTTTGATCTATCAATAACTTTGCAGTTTTTGATAAGTCTCAAAGCAAGTAAACATTAGGAATGAGTTCTAAAATAAAATTATTTTGCATGTATCTGCTTCTGCACTCTGATTTCATTAATCTCAATAAATCATAGATTGTCTTATTTCTCTTCTGTTTGCATGTATGTGTTTGTGTCACGGAACTAAACCTTTTGTCTCGCGATCCGTGTGGTTTTAGGTGATTTTTTCACTTTAAATACCCTTAAATCAACCTAACTATTGTAAAGTGAGGAAATATAGCGAAAGCAATCTCAAGATAATAAAAAAAAATTAGAAGAACAGTAGATGCCCCAAGAAAGCAATGCACACAAAATGTTTTAATAAATGCTTTCAATAATATATTATACAAATGAAAGGGGAGACCTCTATTTATAGTTGAGTCCTAATGGATTTAAACTCTATACAATCTTATCTCTTTAGAATTTATCTTATTTATCCTGGTAACTCTAGTTTGACTGGAGTGTTTCACTGGGTTACCAGGGCTTTAAGTAAATAGGTTTTTTCATGAGTTTCAACGAATTGAGTTAGTTCATATATAAGTCAAATGAGTCCCATTTAATAAGTTAACCTTTATAGAATGTTCTGTGTGCAATCTACTTGAAGAAGTCCATCTATTGGAAACTCTGGTGACACTTTTCACTATAAAAAAAACATGATCTCAAGTAAATGTGTTGGTGATGATGTATATTATATGTGTTTTACTAGATTGAGGATCTAGTTTTTTGCTCACCAATGTAATATCTTATAGGCTGGGATTTGAAATATGTGAGTCCATGATTTCTAATATAATATGACCTTAGCCAAGGAGGGAGCTCAAATTCTTTGCCTTCACATGATGCACAAGATGAGCAATCTGAATGTAAATGCTTTCACAGGAAGATAAAGATGTGGTCCACATCCAACCAGCTCCTTGATCCAACAGTTTTGCCATATTACTTTTTTAACTCTTACGTCATTTTTAATCACTTTCTGTTTTAGTTCATTGAGAACATAGCCATGCTTAGTGGTTATCTTTTCCATATGTGTCACATTAGGTCTCATATAATTACATTCATATTTTAAGTATCCAGCATTCTATTCAATAGCTATATCTGTTCTGATAATCAAACTTATGCACCATCTTTAGGACAGGAAGCACCAGACATGTCTGTGTTTATTCGAGCAAGGGCTGCCGCGTATCCCATATTTGAAAGAATTCATCACTGTGCTTCTCTTCCCTAAGGATCAACGTCAAGCCCCCTATTATAAGGTTAAAATTTTTTGGAACGATGATGCAAAGGAGGTAACATCAATTCAATATCCATTCCAAGGGGTAAAATGTAATATCTTAGGATCATTTTGAATCATACTGAAACCACAAGAATCCCCACTGTCATTTCTTCTTTTTAATTATTTTGTCCAGTCAAATCAACCCAGTACACTTCAAAAAAGCATCATTTCTTAGGATATTTTCATTTCTTGGAAACATAATATCTTTACTGCTTTCATGCTACAATGGTTGACTGGTTGCAGTATGATTCAAAATGGTCAATAAATGAGATTGGCAGATCAGTATGTTTATATATTTAGTTCTTCAGACCTCTGCTATATTAATGCTAAATTGGAATGACTGTCGCTTCTGTGATGGTTTTTTTTTTGGGGGTCGATTTTAACAATTAAATTTAGATGCCGGCTTGAGATGCATCAAGTTCATATGGGTTGGTTCGGACAAATAAGTAAAAAGACAAGATTTTCGCAAAGTTTATATGTGCTTCTGTGGTAGTTTGATGGTTAAGATGTTTACCGCTCAATGTGATTTGGGTTACTTTCTTCTTATAAATGTGAATATTACGATATCCGGATATTATGGGATATTTTTATGATTTAATATTATTTTCGTTTTGGACTAAAACAAGTAATAATGATTATAAATGCCTCCAAAATGTAAATTAACATTTAAATTTAAATCTATTACAACTTTTGTTGACACTTTAAAATGACTTGATGGTGGAAGATAAAAGTGTGGCGAACAATTTGTGGTAGCATATGTTTGCACTTTACTGGTATTTGTGTTTCAGCCCGTCGAGCTTAGCTGGTGGTTAAAGAAGTGTGGGGAAAGTAATCACTTGTATTTTTTACCTTTTATCTGTTCTTATAAATGCTAGTAAAAGTGAATTATTTGGTAGTGATTGAAGGTTGATTTTTGAGAAATTAAACACCAAGTTATTTACTTGATCTACTAAACCGAGATAGGAGCAACTATTTTCACAAATTGAGAATAAAACATGAAATTTAGAAATTCGATCAATAAATTAAATGCTTAATAAGTACGATTTTCCATGACAGCCCTGAGACATTTCTCCTAATTATCTAAGACGCAATTGCACAATTTAATTATCTTTTATCTGTAAATTAAATTTAATAAAATACATGGATATTATAAGAAAATTCAATAAATTAATAAAAATAAGTTCAGTATGGTTTTTCAACCAAATTATATGTATTCATAGCAAAAATATTTTAAAAACAATTAAAAATCAAAATTCTTATATGCTAAAATTATAGATTTTACTTGAAGCCGTTCCAACTCAAAATTTACTTGATATTTTGGTAGTGTTAAAACATAAATTTAAAAAATAGATGTAATACTAAAACTTAAAAACTCGTTTTATCAAATTCGATCACCAAAAGCATTAGTTTCAAAAGTCAATATATAAAAATTTAGGGTTAAATATAAAATTCGTATTCGAACTTGTCCACTTCTCCTAGATTAATACATATGATTTTTTTTATCCCAGATTGGTACCTGAACTTTTTTCCGTCAACTAAATCGATACGTAAGTCTAACACCATTAAATGCAAGACAAGTGGAAAAATAAAACTGTGACACGTGGCGTAAATGACATCATGATCTAAACAATTTTAAAAAAAAAAACTTATTTTCTTTTTCTTTTTGACTTCTTTCCCCCAAATTTTTGTCGTGTTTCTTCTTCCCCTTCATCTTTCTTCTTCTTCCTTCAACCCAAGCCATTGTCTTCGCCACCGTCGCCTGTTGGCTTCCTTTTCTGCCTGAAAATGGCATCGAAGTATAGCTCTTTGTTCACTCACCATCAATGATTTCGCTTCTGAGAAAACCAATCTCAGTTTAATGAATGCTTGTTTATAATTTGTTTAATGAATGCTTTTGATTCGTGTTTTGTGTCTACTACGTATCTATATAGTTTATGTTGATGGATCACATAATTGAGTATTTATTCATTTGAAATTGCCTTTAGGTTTGTTATTTCTTTAACTTAGTGAACTAGGTATATTTGCTTTAGGATTACTTAAGTTAGCTAAACATCAATCTTAAGTTACATGCGAGAAATGTCTTGTAAAAATTTAATATTTCTTATTGGTTAACATATTCCAAGGGTCATCTTATCGCTATGCTTCTTATTGATCTACCATAATTTGATACGTCAAATTAGACTCTCTAATACACTCGAGGAGCTATGCTTCTTATTGATCTACCGTAATTTGATACATCAAATTAGACTCTCCAATACACTCGAGGAGCTTATTTTCAAGCAATTTAATTATCTTTAATATATTTTTGTCTATTTTTAGTGCAAGCCTTAATAAACTTTTTGTTTAGTTTTTCCCCATTTGAGACCCAAATTGGTCAAACGGTGTCATGGGGAACCTAACAATGTGATTAAGTTGGTGTAGGGAGAAGATAATGGTCCAACTTCGAGAGAAACATCACTCATAGTGGGTGTCGCGACACCGATGCCATGAAAGTCGCAACAATTAGACCTGTCACCTTGAGGATGCAAAACTTCAACATAAAATTATCCTGGAGCATATTGTCGTGGGAATCGCGATATCAAGGGATGGATGTCGTGAAAACGAACCATCATTGCGATATCGAGCCCCCGAAGTCGTGATATCCCTAACGGTGTTGACGTGAAAAAATTGAAGTCAACTCCATAATGTTGCGATGTCGAGACCCCCAAAATATACAAGTTAGCTATTATTTTGGGTGTCGAGACACCGCTACTTGACGGGTGAAAAACTGCAGGGGTAATTTTGTGTCCAAATAAGCTTAAGTGTTTTTTTTATTTAAGGGTATAATAGTCAATGCTAGGTTAAATGTTAGTAGATTATAAGTACTACTTTATAAGTTTTTGAAGATAGATTTTGTTGGTTGAACATTTGTTTTTTACTTTTCATATTTCTTAGTTTAGGTTTTCATTTTTTTCCCTTTCCTTTTCTCTTCTTTTCTTTCTTTTTCTTTACTTTTGTTGTTGTTGTAGTGTTTTTGTTTCTTCATTTTTACTAGAACATTGTGGATGGAGATGTATTAAACGCTTGTGCTTCATTGGATGTTTATCTATTAATGAGTATTTTCTCAATCCTTATCTTTTATATTTTATACCTACCAGGTGTTGATTAAAATGCTTGTGCGGAATTGAAGTTTAATCATGTGCTGAATTGTTTTATTGGTTGATTGATGAGTGAGTTACTTAGCTAAGTTATTACCTATGCCTTGATTGGTTGTTTGTTCAAGTGTATTAAATTACATATTACACTAGAATTAATGTCTCTAGTGGAAGATTTAGATAGACAAGATCGAGGGGTGACTCTATCGTGTAGGAATTTGATATACTTGTGTCGAATAGTGAGACTGAGAGGAGATCTATATGCCTAAGAGAGATCAATAGGAAAGCTTAGGTGATATCTTTTAGTTTAGGATGAGATAGAGAGGTGATTCCTAACTAGAAGTAGCAAACAAAATAATCATCATAGGTTTATTAGTTAAGTTAGTAATCCATGACTCATTTAACCATCATTTCAATCCATTTGCATTGTTTCTAGTAAAAAGGAAAAAAAAGTTGGTTTGTTATTTTTATTTGTTACTTTAGGTATAGCTCAAATATTATTTTTATTTGAACTTGCACTAATAATTTTCGACTCGATTAGATTAGTAATTGCTTAACTTATAATTAATATGATAAACACATTTACTAATTTGCAATCCCTTGGGTTCGGTCCTTGGAAGACTCGGGTGTTCCATTGTAACATTACAATTATTATAATTGGCCTATCACACTTGCAGTAAAGTCGCTAGATATGTAAATATAATAGTGTTGATTCATAGCTTGGGTGCACGCACATCGAGATGTGGTCACAAATACAAAAAGTTTTCTTGTACTATATCGTGGGGTACGATACCATTTGAAAAAAGGAAGCTAGATACAAACACAAGAGACAACTCGCAAACTCTTTAATTTGAGATATTTAAAACTTTGGAATGTGGGTTGAGAGAACATTTGCTTTTTTTCTTTTTTTAAAGATTTCTCATATTAACCACATCATCTCAGTATAACATTAAAAAAAAAGATGGATCATATTGTCATGTTTCATACCTCATAACTTCATTCGTAGGGGAATTAGGACAATCTATACTTTGAAGAAAGAGATCTTGATGCTCTTAATAATACAAATTTAGATTATGATGATTAACAAGGTCAAGGATCAAGCGATGATGATAAAGAGTATATGTTAAATGCTAAAGAGGGAATAGCCCAACAAATATGAAATGTTAGAGCAACTACTTTCTTGGACTGACATATTATATATGATGATTTGATTTTAATTTTTTTCTCGTTTAGAAATTCTTTTATTGTACTGATAAATTTTATGGTAATTAATATAAACTATATAATTGTATACTTACAATTTTTACTACTAAACATGACATAGGGAATTACGATGTAACTACACTTTATCGGCCAAAAACGTCTAGTGAATTACACTTCTTTGTAATTAGAAGAGTGTCTAGTAATTACACTTTCATCTAATTACTCTATATTATCTAAACAAGACTCGTAATTCTTTTATACACATATTTTTATAAAAAATATTTCACCGACATCGAAAATATGATATAATATAATATATTTTGCTTTCATAAATAACATTAATTATATTTTTAATGAAGATTATTCAAAACACCACATTAATATTAATTAGGCAGTTTACGTTTTGGTCAAGGCATTTATAGTTGTTATTACTGCATACGAGTAAATTAGTTTAACATCGTTTTCTTTGGATGTTGGACGTGTGTTCTTTCTTTTTGCAAAGCGTATGATATGGATGGATACCCAGGCGTGTAATTAGGGGCTAGCAGACCACGACTCTCTTAAAATAATTTTTTTATTTTATATTTTTTAAAATTTTAAAAGTAAAATTGTATTTTGACTTTTTTAAAAATAATAAAATTTAATTTACTTATTTAAAAATTATAAAAATATAGATCATTAAAATGATAAAATTATATTTTTATTATTGTAAAAATAATAATTTAATTTCGACCGTTAAAAAAGAAATTTAAATAGTGTCAACTTATAAATTGATAAATTTGTAAATATTATTCTTTGAATATATATTATAGTATTATTAAATTCACTTTATTTTTTTGTAAAAAATGGATTCCTATTCAGATAATGTATATTCGGAAATTTTTTTTAAAGGGTCAAAATAAAATTATAAAAATTTATGGGGAAAAAGTAAAAAACTTTTGTGATAAAAATGTTTATATTAAATTATTTATTTCTAGAGGGACCAAAAATATAACTTTTCATTAATTAAAACTGATTTAACGAACAAGTGGTTGGAAGGAGTGAGAGTGGACTTCTGTCCAAGTATTTGAATTAAGTTTGAATGTTGAAAAGGTTTTTAATATCATCCTGGTTAAAACAAAATTAATCTCATATCATAAAACAGACGAAGACGCCTATGATTATACGAAGAAACAACTTATATTAAATTTTTTAGTTTTTTGGAGGGCCTAAGCAAAGAATTTTACCATTTTGCCAAGGCTCACACCCGGGCTACGTCCTTGTAAAGTTCGAAAATTTTAAATATATAAAAACAATTTTATATTAATTTTTATATATTTTTATAATTACACTTAATAAGAAATATTATTATTTTTAAATACTGAAACAAATCATTTTGACGGTTAGATCAAACCCATGCCTGGGAAGTTTTTCTGAATCGAGCTTAAGCTTTGACCAGATTATGAACACCTCTACACCCCTTTTATATCTAAATCCATTTCCCTTTTGGATAAAAAATTTATTCCAATATTCAGATCTATTATCTACTTTACATTTCATATTTTTTATTATCAAAAATATTTTGAAATGTATATATTTAATAAATTCAGATATTCAACAAATAATTTAATTAATTTTAGATTTCATTTCTAAAATTACAGAAAATTATAAATATTTGACCAGTTGCTAGTACTATGGCTTTAGAAGTGAGAAAAATGGTTATAGCAGGACTGCCATTCCAGTTCTAATCGCGGCAAGACTTAAGCCGCCCTTCGATGGAACATGTTTGGAGGACGAGAACACTGATGCCCGGTCTTACAATGAAAAGCTTGTGAATTTGTTACCTTGGCTGCAAAGGTCGCATCGGGGACCAAAATCGCATATGCTGACGTATATACACCATTAATGGACATGATCACCAGTCCGAAAAAATACGGTAAAACAATATACGTACATATGTATGTGCCTAATTTGACGAACTTGAACTTCATCGATTTTACTGGAAAAGAAAGCTGAGGGAAGATTTATGTGCAGGTTTGAGCAACACCATTAGAGGATGCTGTGGTAGTGGATTACTTAAAGCTTCATTTTTGTGGAACACCTTCAGAGTTGTTGTTTTGGGACAGTATTCATCCAACCCTGTCTGATTTTTTTGATAAACATTTAACCTTTTGAATTATTGTCCACACGTTAGTTAGATTGGACTAGGTCAGGTCAAGTTGAGACCATTAATTCTCTAAGGTCATATGCGCTTTTATGCTTTTCTTTTTCTATATTTTAATAATAAAATTCAGATTCCCATACACTTTTTTTTCTTTTTTCAATTAAAAGAGATATATTGGATGATTGGACCCACCATACAACATTTTATTACCAAAATAGCACAATATTTTGACTCAAAGGAAACCATTCCATTCCTTCACCGAAGGTTCTTTCAGCTTTTTCTTTTTGCCACATGGACCTGGACCAAATTTTCCGCAACTGAAAAACATATGAATAATTAAAGTCACCCCCTTTCCACCTAATTTGATTGGAGAAGAGAACGATTCGATTTATTAGTTAAAAAGATCCAACGATATTTTCTTTTAAATGGCACAAGACCCTCTTTTGGATTCCTAAACAATACCCAAATTTTCAGATTCATCCTTAAAACTCCTTTTTATGACCATCAATTTTGTCACATGACCCCTTATTATTCAATGCAGTATACTTTTTGGATGAAATGAGATAAAATTGACCACTTATAATAAGAATAAAGGTATCAATTTTATCTTAATTTACCAAAAAAAATATGAAACAAAAAATTAAAATTAAAATTAAGAAGCAGAAATTAGACTGAGGTATAGTTTAGTGTTGAATGCAAAAGAAGCTGTCTAATGCCATATAGAATGGCATCTTCATTTTATGGATTAGCTTGAAAAGTATTATCCATCCAATTAACCAAGAAGTGAAAACCAGGAGTTGATTAATGCACACTACCATAAGAGAAAATGGCTAGACAAGGATTCTTCATGATATTCAATATCTCATGTATATGATTAGAATTTGCTATATATACAAAATAATAATAATAATAATAACGCCATAATATGATTAGAAAACAGGCAAACTATCCATGGCTTTTTTTTTTTCAATTCACAAATAGAAAGCAGGAAAGGATTGTGCTACATGCATATAACATTATCATCTAGTGTTGTACCATACTGCAAATCATTTTACATTTACCCATTCATATTCCAACACCAAAAAGAATACCTGAAATCTGCATCTACTTCCTGACACCAGATGATCCATTGTTCCCTTCAAACAACTCGTTAATCCTCGCCTCGATATCCTCCGGGTTGTACCGTATAAGCCTATCAGTGTTCCTCCCGATTTCAGGCATACATTGGAGCCTCCCTATGAAGTTTCTATAAGCTGGTAACAAAAGCCTAGACACTGATATCCTCATCTCTTCTCTAAGCTGCTCATCGAATACAATCCATGATGACTGAGTTTTACATACATCCTCGAATTGGGTATTGAATGATTTGATCTTTTCTTTCATGGACTTGGCAATCGCATTCGATGCTAACGAAGAATTGTCGAGCTTTAATGTTCCGATAATCTTGTTCCATGAACTTCTTTGATAGTTGGTGCAGTATTGCCGGACTTTGGCATTGTGTTTTCGGATCCAGTCATCACCAAGAAGCGACTCTAACTCGCTATCCTTCACTTTTTGTACAATATATCGTCCATTGTTCATCATGAAAACAGAGCACAATGCAGAGTCTCTGTAAATCTTGGATTTCATCTCCAAATTACTCTCCAAAAGCTCCATAATCCATGCCATCTGAACCGACATCGAAGACGAAGATGCCCGTCGATCATCTAGCTTATTAGATGGAACAACCGCATTACTTTCGTCGAAAACTTGTTCCAATGTCTGTCGTGATCGACACGCCGCACGGAGATAGTTCATTACGTAACGTGTGATCGGATGAAGTCCGCCACCGGGAACAGCTGCTTTAGCCGGGTCACGCAGAATTAGATTCTCTAACTCCATGAATATCCCTCTAATCGCTTCTCCTAATCTCTTCCAAATGGTAACCGCTTCGTTTCGAAGAACCAAACAGTATTGATCAGAGAAAACGGAATCGAATTCAGGCATCAAGTCTCTCAAAGTCTCGAACACATCGAGAACTTTGAAAAGCCTCTCTGGCGATCGGCTACCGATAGCAACGGCGTCAGCAAAATTAAGTAACTGAATGGTGGAGCCACGGCAGACTTCCATGAAGGAAAGATCAGCGGCGGAAGAGAATCCAAAAAATACGCGATCGCATAACCGGCGTTCGCTCGGGAAGAGGATACGAAGGGCGACGTTAGCGGCTTTGATCCAGCGTTCAATCTCGTCTTCAAGCTCTTGCCACGGCATTTTCTGGACTTCATCGATGCTCAGCTTCTGCAATCCGAGCCTCGAGATGCTCTCTTCGAGGAACTCTCTTCGGCAGGTGCTGTAAACGTGAGAGCACTCTTTAACGAACCCTGCGGCCACCATACGCTTGGCGATCTCGTGAAGGTCGCTTACGGTTCCGGAGGGAAGCGCGTCGATCACGATATCGTAGTCCGTTACCGGTTGAGCTACCGGGATCTGATGATCGAGATCCACACCGTTGCGAAGAAGTCCATCTTCGTTTTCTTCATTGTCATCGTCAGAATCAAACGATAAGTTCCCGGTTGACTCGTGGTTGCTTCGATTCAGTTCAAAGGACTCAGCACCTCGGTCCATAAGAGACCTGAACTCATCCCCGACTCGGAACATGGCCTGGTGCATCAGGTCATCAGCGCGCACAAGACAAGCGCTGACGGATTTCTCGGCGGCCATGGGTTCCCAATCCCTCATGGTACGAATCAAGTCGTCAATAGCGTCAAGGAAAGCAGAAGAATCAGCGGTGTGAGCCCAGATGGGATGATCAAGCGCCACGTACTGGGAGATCTGACGGTCCAAGGAATTAACAGTTCGCTCGAGGGCGGCACAGCCACGAGGGTTGTTGTCGTCAACCATTTTCTCGGACAACTTCTCGCGAGAAAACCTCCCGTCGAAGTTGGAAAAGATCTGCAAAATATCGTCGGCCATGGTGTCGTTTTGACCCAGCGTCTTGGCTATATGCCTGGCCACCGCAAGCAGCTTCTCTTCACCGTTCTCAGCCATAGCTAAAAAAAACAGCAAGTAAAATAGAACTATCGCTTGATTCTCTTCTTATCTCAAACTCAGCTTCTACTGCCTTAGAACCCACCAAAAGAAGAAGAAGCAGCGACTACGGGGTATTTGGTTTTAGGGTTAGAGAGGGAATAAATGGAAGGGAGAGTGAAAGTGATATATGAAGGAAACGGCCAGACCTGGGGAAACGCGGTTTGAGAGAAAAAGCAAAGCAGATATGAAAAAGCTAAGGTTGAATGGGAAATAAAAAAAATAGTGAAAAAAGGAGATTGGTAGTTATGGACACCTGCAAATTTCGTTTCATTTGGTTTAACCTTAAGTAAACCTACAATATGTGTGATGTGTGACAAGTGAAGATGTGCTTGTGTTTTGGACTTTAGTTGAGATTTGGGCAATCAGTACCACTCTTCTCCTCCTCCTGCCCCAAGGTTAGTACACCTTTTTCTACTTATACTTATCTTCAGTAATTAATCTTTGAATTTAATCATTGTTAAACTTAATTTTCGATATAATTTAAATCATATAATGATATTTTATGAGATTTAACAGTAGACTTTGACCGATAAACATAATTAATTAACCCTTCAATATTCTATACAGTTTATAAAATTTGTCATTATGTATATAAAGCTACCTGTTCTTTTCCAGACGGATCTAGGTAATTAGAAGATACGCATATATTGTCTTACACTTGATAGTTGGATTTTATTTTAGGAAAGATGCATTATACTAGTAGCTTGCATCATACCTTACATTAAAACACAGATAGAAACAAACAAGGTGATCCTTCCATTGTTTTCACCTGCAGCGCAGGCAATTATATATATTATTTATATTTATATTTATATTTAAAGATTACTTGGACAGGCAATATGTATCAAACACTTTATAACATCAAATCAAGTGCAGGTTTGGCACTCGTTCAACAAAGCCTTTCTCACACATACACTAAAAAAGGTATACTCTAATCTAAAACAGTCAAAATAACAATATAATAAACTAACCCAAGTTCTTCCTCCGTTTTCTTCATTTTTATTATTCTTATTAAAACTGTCACCTAACAAGGACAATAATCATTAAAAAGTATAAAGGACCAAAAAAACAAGGAAGTGAATATACATCCAAACATTTAACAGCTATCTTTTGCATATCCACTTGTCTCCTCTGCCACCTTTGCCCACACATCTGAAATTTTCTCGGCATATCCCACCTGTTTACATTTTCACTATTACATGTCAGCTGCCATTCAACTAAAATGGTTCACGTTGCGGTTTCACTATGAAATCAAACACAAACCATTAAGAGATATCTAAAAGCAAATCAACTACATGGGATTAACAATGCTCCAACTTGAATGAGTGATGAAGCTTTCAACATGGATGACACAAGTTCTACCAAATAAAACTTAGGTACAAAATACGGCAATTTCAATTAAATAAGTTCAATGGATGAACTTTGACATGGTATCCTCGAACAAAGTCCATTACAGTTTCTTTCAAACAATAAGATCATCAACATGGACTGGAAACCGAGAAACCAAAATTACCTGATTTACAACAAACCCCTTCAACATGTTCAAGAAGTCAACCCGTCTTTCCTTGTCAAGCCTTTCAAGTTCACACTTGTTATTTTCCTGCAATTACATCATCATGAAACAAACTTAGAAAATGAAGGTAACCATGGAAATTCAGACCATGTACTAGCAAATGCGAACATAAACCATATAAGTACCAAAATAATCCACAACAGAAGGACCCAATATTGTACATTTGAGTGATATAACAGAGATCAACATGAGAATCTTCGTAAAGCACAGGAATTAGGCTGATTGGTGCACCCCTCTTTTCTTTCAATTTACCACATGAAGGAAAGGGAAAGAAAACTGGAAGTGAGGGATGATGCATAGCTAGATATACCATTATCCCCTTATGTTATCCTATCACCAGTGTTATCAAGGTGTGCACCTAGGCATGCATGCACCTTGCACCTTAGTGCTAGACAACAAGGCCTCAAACCCTTTGGGGCAAGGTACATATGACCAGGTGCAAACCTGGTGTACCTAGACTAGAAATCCGGCCTCATTGACCAACAACAAAAGAACTGCATGTTTTGTGGATAAATCAGATCACTGTTTAGATTAATTATACATATCAAGCTTATTTTATATATAGAAAATCACAAACATATACATACTGCACTTTACTACACTCGGATGAGCGCTTTTCTACTGCCTAGAGTATGCATTGCGCCCTTGACAACATTTTCTATCACATCTTCAGTTGCTCTTTCACATCCTGCTTTAGTAGCTTCACTTAAGATTTAATAAAGGCAACAACCTAAGAGCTGTAATATTACTAATATTAACATTATAATTATATAAATACTTATATATATCTCTTATTTATCTAGATATTAAATATCATCCCCCATTTGGCTCCCAAAGAGTGCAAGGATGATAACTTTGCTAAGTTCATTTAAAAAGTAGACATGCTTATTGCCATAGCATCATACTAGTACAACCAGAAGGAAATATCAATGAGTCAACTTACCAAAATAGTTCAAACAGTGGAAAAACCCCATATGATATGAACAAACAAGAGCTACGGTCTAATAATAGCTAAAGGCTAGAATAGATATTCCTCATTCTATCTGGTTATAAGACTGTTCATATAGGCAAAACTCAACAAATTAGGAATGAACCATCTTTACCACAGGCAACTTCATGGATATCTAGCATTGAGCCAATCATTTATGTAATTCAAACATGCAATATATTAAGGATATATTAATGATCATAGCATGACCCCAGAAAATAATTAACACATCAACAACAAAGGGAAAAAAGTTATTCTCAGATCAAGATTAAAAGAATATTATAAAAAATTTTACCTTGATCCTCTCATATTCTCTTATGGCAACATTTTTTGCGTCTTCAGTAACCCTTATAGTTTCTTTCAGTTCCTCTATCTTGTGAATCCTAGATTTGTCGCCACCAAATATTTTCGATGATGCTGCTTCAAGTTTTTCGGCTCTTGCATGAAGTGTAGATAGTTCTGATAGGAGAGTTTGAACTGTCAATAAAGCACTTGATCGATCTGAAAATGCACCATGCACAGCTAACATAAGCCCAAGATATTCGTGAAGTGTATCCTGAAATGTAAAAAAAAAAAAAAAAAAAAAGTATATATAAATGACTGAAACTCAGTTCAATTTCAACGGATATTGAAATTAAAAGTAACAACAGTAATTATCTTCTCAGGCAGCCAACAAGCCTTCCTTTCAATATAGCTTTTTAAAGTTGACAAATGCCAAACTTACTGATTACTAGAGATTTAGCATAATGCAAACTCAATTTCTTGTGCAAAATAAATTATTCCACAAAATGAATACTTGCAGATATCTCAATCCCATGTTTTAAGTTCAAAGCATAAAATGAGGAATAGTTTTTAGCACATCACCAAATGCTTGACAGTCTGTGCATTCAATTCTCGATAAAATCTGCTAGCTTTGACTGCGGCAGTTGCCAAACATTTCATGTCAGCAGCCCGTACTCTCTGAGAATTGTACATAGCCTCCTCATTCTCAAACTTAGTCAGCTTAATAAACGCCAATCCTAGTTCTCCCATTGTCTCTCCCATATCTTGCTGTGCTTTAACAAGAGACTCAGCCTAAAAGAAAATTTAACAAGATCCACGAAAAAACCATAATAAAAAATTCGTCCCACAAGATTCAAACGTACATTTCAAAATCCCAAAAGAACAATCACATTACCTGCTGAGAAGCATTGCTTATTTGCTGCTCAAGATCATGAATCCACTCTTTCTTCTCCAAAAAAACCTTATCCTCCTCCACTACAGGTGGTTTAGAACCACCCCAATCGTTTGCAACAGACTGTCTCAATTCCTTAAACAAACGCAACAAATCCCTCCCACCTTTCGCGGGCTGCACCACCTCGTGTGGCGCCACCACTGCAGTACTTTCCCCAAATAACTGCTTGGGCAATTTCACGGCTCCATCGAGCATCCGAGAAGCCACATCAGTGCTCATCGACAAAGGAAGTCTCCCTTCCACCTGCAAAAACACCTTCAATTCATCACTTTGTCTAATGACAGGATGCTCCGCCAGCCTCCTCAAATATTTCTCCAATGCAACCCTTCTATGCTCCACAAATTCTTGCTTCTGCATCACCTGAGATTCAACCACATTTTTGTCCGGCCTTGGCGGAATAAAATACCCACGATAAGATTCCGCTAACCGATCCGACAAGGTGACTACATCCCTAAACCTTCTCCTGACACTAAATTCGGATGACCCAAAATCCGCAATATTGGTTCTCGTGGTAATTAGGTAAGTGTAGTAAGTGTTACCTCCGGGCACAAGTGAATTGGTGGTCTCTTGCTCCTTCTTAGGGTTGGAAACCGTGATCTTGATGTAATCAGAGGTGGACGACGAGGATCTGGAGAGCGTCAAAGACGAATCCAGATCGTGAGAACTGGAATCGACGCGGTTGATCTCGTTGGCGGAGTTGTCATCGAAAGGGCTGAAGATGACGTCAGCATAAGAAGGGGGCTCGATGTAGGAGTTGTTATCAGATGCATTAGGGTTTCGAAATACGGGAGGGGAGAGCAATGGATCGGATTCGGCCGGAGTGGAGAGTACCGGCGGGGAAAGCGGGTGGCGCGTGGCGGCGTCGGAGATCGATGACTTGGCGCTCCGGAAACTAGAGTAGGAGTTGTTGTTGTTGGTGGCGGTGGTGGTGGTGGTGGTGAGCGGGTCGTCGAGAACGAGGTTTTCCATTTCTTCACGGGAAGCGAAGAGGTGAGATTCTTCGAAGCCAGGGTTCTCAGAGCCCATCATCGTGTGTAATATAATTCGTTTTTTCTTAGAAGCAGGATTATCAAAAAAAGGAGCTTGAGTGAGGTAGGGTTATCGATAATTTCGATGGGCTCATGCGGGTGAGTCAACTCGAACAGGGCGGAGCTATGTGGGACACGAAGAAGCCGAAGATGGGAGGGATATGGAGCAGCGCGTGGGGCGCGTGCAACGGAGCATGGAAAATTGTGAACAAAAAAGCTGTGGATTAACTTCAAACTGAAACAGAAACCGATATTTTGTTTTTTGTAATTTTCTCTTGTGTTTAATTGAATTGGAATCAAGATGATGTGTTCTTGCTGGGCCTCTATTGGG
This sequence comes from Gossypium hirsutum, assembly GCF_007990345.1. Taxonomy (NCBI): domain Eukaryota; kingdom Viridiplantae; phylum Streptophyta; class Magnoliopsida; order Malvales; family Malvaceae; genus Gossypium; species Gossypium hirsutum. Next base: position 50,501,359 of record NC_053439.1, on the reverse strand, counting down.
CTTATGCTTTCATGGATTTGGGTTAACCAAGCTGTACTTCACCAACCTTCATTATACTGCAAGCACCAGCTTACCTTGAATTCAAAGCCAAGTTAAATCGCAAGGCACCATTTTTCTATTTTTCACCTTTTGGAAATTCAGATTTAATTGTAAATTTTATTAATTTTTTATTATATTTATTAGCGTGATATTATGAAATTTTATATAATGGAAAAAGAGGATAATAATTATTTTTAGATATCATTATCATATAATATTATTTTATAATTATCAATTTATTTTAAAAATTATTTTTTTTTAATTTCAATGCTAGCGCAACTTATAATAATCCTTTATCCTATTTGGTAGTGACGGTAAAATTTGAGATATCCTAAAGATTTGATGTCAAATATCCTTTCTACAAATGGAAAAAAGAGGATAATAATCATTATTAGATATCATTATCATATATTATTGTTGTATAATTATCAATTTATTTTTAAAAAATATCTTTTTTTTTGGTATTCTTCAAGTCTGTTTTACGATTAATGTTCGGGATTCATGGTTACCCCTCTCAACAATGTCATTTCCAGAGTTTGAACCTATGTCTCCTCCTGAGAATACAATATGCTTTACCATTGCCTCAACACTTATTAATAAAAAAAATATCTCTTTTTTTTTTAAATTTCAATGTTAATGCAACTTGCAATAATCCTTTATCATATCCAGTTATGATAAAATTTAAAATATCCTAAAGATTTTATGTCAAATATCTTTACTACAGATGAAATAAAAAGAGGATAATAATCTTCATTAGATATCATTATCATATATTATTTTTATATAATTATATTATCAATTTATTTAAAAAAAAGTTATATTATGTAATCTCTCTTTCAAAGAGGTTAATAGAGAGTAATAAGTTGGAATTTTTTTATTTTAGAAAATAGAGATTTTTTTGTTATTATTTTCTTGAAAAATGAAAAATTAGTTTGATTGAACTTTTTTTAAAATATTTTTTAGAAAATAATAATGAAAATATGTGAACATTATAAAACAATATAAATTTATTTTCATTGTTTTCACTAAAAAATATTTTGTAAAATTAAAAAGTTGAAAACAATAGTTGTTAAGATTAAGGCAAAAATATTTTTCAACAATTTTTAAATATCAACATCTTTTACCCTTATTTGAGTCCATATCTAAATAAATGTAGTAATTTTCTATTTTATTTATCATGTTTCTATTAAAATATAAAATAGTGTATTAAACATGTTTTCATATATTCATTATTTCAAATAATTTTTATTTTTATTACTAAATGTGTTTTTTGACTTTTAAAAAATGGAAAATAGAACCTATTTTCTTAAAATGGAAATAAAAAATATTTTTCAAAAACCAAACGAAACCTAATATTCATTCTCTTTTCTAATGAGTTTAAGATTATCAACTTCCTTTAACGAGTTCTATTGAAATGGATAGTTGCTAATTGCTAAAAAGTAGAGCACTTGAATGAAAGTGATGGATGTAGTGGTCACTAAAGGTGGCACTGTGATAAGAACTGAAAAAACAAGAACACAACGAATTTTTTACACAATTCTGTTTCCTAATGTTTATAAAGTCTAGCTTAGTGAATAAATCCACTATCTTTAATTGCAGGACAATTGATTCAAATCAGATCACACCTCGATATAACAACCTTACTTTTGTATCTAAAGATTTAAATCACTCTCCTTCAAGTCCTACTCTTGAGAACTTAGGCGATAAACACAACTTGTTTGTGCTCTAAAACGCACTCTCAAAATATGTTCCACTATGAACAAATAAGTACTCTTAATACTCAGTACAAAATCTATACAAATCTCTCAAATATATAAGAGTTTTGATATTTGCTAACATATTAAAGATCAATTACAAACCAATCTCCTATAAAACAACAACTTAAATAGCAAGATACAATATAAAAATAAGGACAGAAGTAAAGTGGATCCAATTGCATTATCCAATCTGATCCAATATTCAAGATAAGTTGCTTCAAATAGATGGATCTTCATAGATGGGCTTGCATACATCCACAATACCAACATCATTCAAAGCTCAAAGATTTTGTTTAAAAAATTGTCAACTTCAAATATAAAAAGTAACAGAATCTATCACAGTGTTAGTCGAAGTGGCCACTGCCGTTGGCACTTCAACAACCACTTCAAAACACTTGCCTCAACAATCTCTCCCTTTGGTAATTTTTTGAACAAAACCAAAACAAGTTAAGAAGCTTATTGATAGGGAATAGCGAACCAATATCGTATTCAAGTTGTTCAACTTGAAAAATATTCGAATCTGACTTGAAAAGAAGAAACCAAACAGATTTAGAAAATAAAGAAAACACAAACAACTAAAAGAATAAATTCAAGAACAAGAATAAAGATTCAAAACAATAAATAGATAAAAAATGGAAATTAAAATGTCCGATTGAACCCTTCAAGGAACGAAAATTAAAAGGCCCGAATGAACCGTTGGATATGGATCGAAGGATAAATGTCTGATTGAACCCTTCAAGGGAGATTTCTTGACAATCTCAATCAATGGCTCTATCCAAACCCCCTGTAATACCCCGAAAATTACTACTGTAATACCCCAAAAATTACAAAAAGGGAAATTTTGAGTTATGGCAACATTGGGAAGTATATTATGATATATTAATTCAAGAAAGGAGTAATCGTAAAAGTGAGAAAAATTTTCTTGACCAAGAGTAAATACTTAAAATTTGAGGAGGTAAAGTGTAAATATGAAAAATTTGAAGGACCAATAGTGTAAATATTTTAAGGGTGGAATAATCTAGAAACTAAGGAAAAGGGATGAATTAGGACCAAATTGAAAAGGTAAAGAATTTGAGGGACTAGATTATAATTTTACCAAATTAAGTGATGACTCGAGGATGGAATTTTTAAAGATTATAAAGGGCAAAATGGTCAATTAGAAGAGAGAGAAATCTAGAAGGAAATGATGATATTGGTGATATTTTAGATTAATTAATTAAATAAATATTAGTTTATTAATATTTTAATGAGATATTTTATTATTTTATTATTATTGTATTTAATATATAATGAGAGAAAGATGAAGAATTATCATCATCCTTCTTATGCACCAACGTGAGAAGAAGAAGAAAGAAAGAAAGAAATATTTCTTTTCTTTACAATTTGGTCCTTTCACTAAATATTCACCATTTTCACTTAGAAATCAAAAGAATTTTCGTATTCATCAAGAGAGAAAGATAATAAGGAGACTACGGGGAGCTAGAATATCAAGTTAGATTCAAGAAATAGAATCTGGAGGAGAGAGAAAATCAAGTTAAAGTTTGAAACTAATAGGACAAGGTAAGAACATCAAGATTTCAATATATTTTAAAGTTTGATATTATTGAAAAAGTATAGAAATTATGTTATAGTAGAGTTTTCTTATATAAGGTATTATGTTCTTGATATATTAGTGAAGAGAAATAAGTGAAAGTGATGAGAAATATTATAGAGAAAGGGAATAAGGGAGTTATAAACTTAGTAATCAACATCTTGCACTAAAACAGTTTCGGACAGTAGCAGTAGGTTAACTTTGAAAAATCACCATAAATCGTGTAAATCGAATTAGAGGATGAAAAAATATGGCATTAAATCTTACTGAGACTAGTTTCTCATAGAAAAAACTTTGTAAGTAATGAAATTGTAAATCATGATATATAATAAATTTTGTGAGACAAGGTCAGAATGAATTCGGGTTCCCCTGTTCTGACTTTGGAAAATCATTAAAAATTGTATAAAAATAATTGTGGGTTATAACTTATATGTTTACAATTTTTAATGAATCTATTTTCAATATAAACAAACAGGAACGTCATCCGAATCCCGTACAAGGAGATAATTATTTTTTAGTGAAGAAGGGTAGAAATTGTCAGACAACAGAATAGGGATGAATTTAAAGAATAAACTGTAATTATTGGCTAAACCATAAATTCTAAAAATTTTATGGTAATAAGATATGTGAGTCTAGCTTCATATAAATTTAGCATATCTTAATTCTAAGTTCCGTAGCTCAATATATAAATAATTTAGTAACTGTGACTCAAGTGGACAACTTTGAATGAACATATAAATAAATGGTGAAATTATAGATAATGTTACATATAAACATGTTATATACATTAAGGATGTGGAATGGAGAGGAGGAGGAGGAAAATATATGATTATTCAAATAGCATGAGTTTTCATTAAAAATGGCTAATTTGCATGTTTTAGGTTCAGGGACTAAATTGAATAAAAATAAAATTTTAAGGGTAATTTTGTAAAAAGGTCAAAAAGTAACCTAATTGCATGAAATGAATTGGTTTATTATTTAAATTAATAAATTGAATGAAATATTAATTTAGATCAAGATTGGGTGGATGTAACAGCCCGATTTTGGGTCTAGATGGAACAGTGGTTTTTGGACGACAAATCCGACGAGGAAAAAAAATGTAATGGCCTGAATTTTCAGAGGTGTCGGAACGGTGATTCGAGATCACTAAATTCGACAAATGAGTAGAAAATATTATTAATTTAGTGAGTATAAGTTAAATGTGAAGTTAGGAAAATTTTTGAAATAGTGAATAGTGCACTAGAAATAAATATTAAAATAATTAGAATAAAAAACAGGGTATCGAGACCTCAGAGATTTTAAATCGAGCCATAAATATTTTTATAAATATTTATGGAATGTTAAAAAGTTAGTATTAAAGTTTCGTTAAGAAATTTTAAAGTTCCGATAATTAATTGAACAAAAAGGACTAAATTGTAACAAACGCAAAATTATGAGAAATGATTAAATAGCTTAAATGATAAAAGGAAGAGGGCTTCAAAGGCAAATAGACCCAAGGTCTATTTGGGCTGGACGGCAAGGGCATGAAATCAGCAACAAAGTAAGGAGCATTAAGGGTAAAATTGGAATATTGCAAAATTTACTTAATAAAGTTAGGACCAAAGTGAAATTATCTAGATTTCTCTTTATTTTTCTGCATTCTAATCAGCAAAAAAACACCATAGAAGGGTTTCCTTAAGCTGGTTCTTCTTATTTTTACTGCAGGTAAGTTCAATTCTTGATTATTTCTTGAAATTTTGGTGTTTTGTGACTTTTATAACTAGTCCCACTTGTTGAATTCATTAGTTTTTGATTCTATGAAAGAAGTTGAAAGTTGCTATGAATATGTGCTGGAAGTATATGATGATTTAGCATGGAATTAGAGCTTTAAATTGTTCATATGCTGATTTTATTGAAAGAATTGAATAGAAAGTGAATGTTTGGGACCTAATAGTAAAAGAGTTTGAAGATAGAGTTATATGTGAAAATTCTGAATTTCAATAGTTGTGAAACAACTTATAATGTCTAGGTAAAGTATTAATTGAGAAAATTAGATTAATTGAGGGGTTAATTGAGAAAGGACCGAATTGTATAAACTGTGAAATTTGGGGCAAAATGGAAATCAACATTTTGCACTAAAGCAGTTTTGGACAGCAGCAGTAGTATAACTTTGAAAAATCACCAAAAATTGTGGGAATTTAATTAGAGGGTGAATAAAATAAGAAATTAAATCTTATTGAGTCTAGTTTCTCATAGAAGAAATGGTGTAAGCAATGGAATTGTAAATCATGAGATATAATAAATTTTGTGAGACAATGTCAGAATGATTTGGGGTTCTCCTGTTCTGACTTTGGAAAATCATCAAAAAATGAAGAAAAATAATTATGAGTTATAATTTATATGCTTAGAATCCTTAATGAGTCTATTTTCAAAGGAAATAAACGGAAACATCATCCAAATTCTGTATGATTAGATAATTCATTTTTAGTGAAGAGTGGTCAGAACTGTCAGATAGCGAAACAGGGGAAACTTTAAAGAATAAACTGTACTATTTGGATGAACCAAAAATTCTAAAAATTTTTTGGTAAGAAGGTATGTGAGTCTAATTTCAGGGAAAATTAACGGATCTTAATTTGGATCTCTGTAGCTCCAGATAAAAATAATTTAGTGACTCTGACTCGGATAAACAGCTTTGAATATACATGTGAGTGAATAGTGAAATTATAGCTAATGTTGTTTAAGTGTGTTATACACATTAAGGATGTGGAATGGTGAGGAGGAGGAGGAAAATTGGGAAATATATGAATGATTTGTGTATAATTGGTCATATGCTTGATTATAATTGATAAACGATGAAATAGAAATGATGCTTATATTTGTGCATTATTGGTCGTGGTTTAAGCTCATGTGTGAAAATAAAGTTTCATAGTATGTGTGTATGGTATATTCGGTATATGATTTGGCATGAAATAATTCCATGAATGGTTTATGAATTAACACATGTTGGTAAGCCTGATACATGAATAAATGTTGTGCTCATCCATGCTTATAATGCTTATGCTATATGTGTATTTGGCTAACATATTTGGTGTATATGCTTAGGCTTTGGCCAAGTAGTGGCTAGATTATGCCACGTTAAATTTATAAGTTATGCATTGAAATGGTTTATCGTGTGGTTAGTTCCAAAAAGAGTTAAGTTTAAATACACTAGCTTGCAACTATGGTTGAATGATATGCTTATATCTTGTGTGACATGCATAGAAACAAGTGTGGAGAGTTAATGAAATAGTAAGTTCATATGGCTGAAATTTAATGGTTAAATGTTAATTTCATGAATTATATAATGTATGATGAAATGTATTAAGTGTTGAAATGAGAGTAAAATAAAAATGCGAAAATCGAACAAATGATCAAATTAAGCAGAACGCCGGATTTGAGTACTTCTGATCAAGAGATAAAGTGATAAGTGGTAGCTTTAGCTACACTTATCTGATCAAGTGACAAAGTGATAAGTACTGCACTTATCTGATCAAGAGACAAAGTGATAAGTGGTAGCTTTAGCTAAACTTATCTGATCAAGTGAAAAAGTGATAAGTGCTACACTTATCTGATCAAGTGACAAAGTGATAAGTGGTAGCTTTAGCTACACTTATCTGATCAAGTGACAAAGTGATAAGTGGTAGCCTTAGCTACACTTATCTGATCAAGTGACAAAGTGATAAGTGGTAGCCTTAGCTACACTTATCTGATCAGGGACAAATGATAAGTGATCATACGTAAGACTATAGTTATACTATGGCAAAGTCAAAGTGAAGTACTCAATTTTCCGTAACCGTTCCCTAATTTGATTAAGGATGGTAAGTGACAAATGGGCCCAAATGAATTAAAGTAAATTGATAAGTGGTAGTGTATTTATACCAGGATGATGTTGTTATTTTAGCTAAAGTGATATTTTCATTGCAAAATTGAGAATTTCATAAATGTGTTATTGAATGGTATAATCGATAAACGTTGAGTTAAATGGTAAATACGTATTAGTGTTGAACTTAATGTCATTGAATTGTACGTGAATTAAATGAAAATTGCTAGTGAATTGATTTAAATTGTGAGCATGAGAAGTTGCGAATTGAATGAAATGGAAATGAAACATTGAATTGCATGAGTATGTATCGGGTCTCGTAGGCCCTAATTATTATGATTATAATATTTTGAGGATATATTGTGAAAAGTTATAGAAGCATGTTAATTATTTTAAAAGTTTTAATTTAGATGAAATTTTATAACTCGGTTAAATACGTTTACAAGTGTATGTGTTTTGGTAATGCCTCGTACCCTATTCCGGTGTTGGATACGGGTAAGGGGTGTTATAGTGGAAATTCGAGGAAAATAGAAAATTACCAAAATGTCTCTGAATTTTGGTATTTCTGCAATTTAGCCTGGTAAGTTTGTATGAACTATATTCTGTATAATATTAATTAAAGTGAATGTTATTTGGTGATGAATATTATATAAATATGTGTTTTATTATTGGAATTGAATTATTATTGGTAATATGTATAATTATTAGATGTATTGAAACGATTATCGGAAGCTCGATTAGATTTGAAGCTTGTCGGAGATATATCACACTATCCATTGGTTCTATCGGTAATTTTGGATGATTTGATTCTGGTTATAATGACATGTATAAGTTAAATTGGCCAACGTTAGCTCATTAATGTTTTGATCTTGATTGGTTATAAATATGAACGCTTAATGAAATGAAATGTCTGTAAATTAATTTGTAAACTCTGGTAATGTTCTATAACTCTATTATGGCGATAGATACGGGTTAGGAGTGTTACACCCCCTAAGGCCGAGCCCTAGTAAATTGGACGATGAAAAGTTCTACGACTTCAAAGTGAAAACCAATAAGAAAATATACTTATAAAATAAATAAATAAATAAATCTCACAAAGAGAAATAACTCAAAGAGTTGAAATTTATTAATCAAGGTGTTGTTTAATGAATAATGAAGAGCCTTTATATAGTCTAGTAGAACTAAATTTTCTTGTTGACTAAGAAACATAAAAATCCGGAATAACTAAATAATAAAAATATAAAGCCTAATAGATACAATATTGGGCTCATATATAATAATAAAGCCTAAAAATCAAACCAAATATGACTTAAACTCGAATTAAAGCCCGAAACTCGTAATTTTCGATAATAATATTGTCTAAAAATTTTGCTCGCCCAATCTTCACTAAAATGGTCATAACTTGAGCTCTTGGACTCAAAATTGAATGATTCAAAGTGTGTTTTGAAGCTAAAAAATAGCTCGTTGAACTCTATGAAGATATCTCAACCTAGAAATGTCTGGATCTCATCCAAAAAGTCGTTGCAAGTCTACCGATTTTTCCAAACTTAAAAATGGCCAGCTTCGGTGAATTGAATTTAATAAAGTTCACACCATCCGTGCATGTATCAACCCCCTTTCCTCGAACAGTTTCATCCTTGAATCTTGTCTTTGGTTGAACAAGAAAGAATTTTTATCATAAGTGGAATAGTTTTATTGAGCTCCTCTCAGAGGATCAACAAATTCCTAAAAAATGAAACAAGTTCACTAGACAAATTAAAGTTAGGGTTAGTGAAAACATAATTATTCCTGTCCTTTGTGTAGGTTCTTTCTATCTTCTCTTTTTCAATTTGAATTGAACTCCTGAATTTTACTGTATATAAATTTTCACTCACTAAAGTTGGACCATCAAATTGACTTTTATTGCTCAAGGTATTTTTTCTCTCAATTTTTTTACATGAATCAATCTTACTTTCCTTTGACCTCTCACAAAAAATTTGAACATTGTTCATCATCACAATTTTCTTTAACACTAAAGGAGAAATCTCAACAATAGGCATAGGATCACATAGAATTTCTTCACAAACGATGTCGACAGAACTTTTTGTTGACACATATCATCATCGTCAATGGTAGCAATAGAAGAAGATGCATCAATAGGCTCTATGTCATACTTATGTTCCTCAGCTTGCAAGAATCGCATGACTAGTAGCATCGAATCAAGGTGAGAGAGCATGGATGAGAATTTCAAGGATGTTTCCTTAAATGAATACGTTTGACATTTAGAGTTTTGGATCTGATGCCCTAAGTGTATTATATTCGTTTTGTATACTTGTATTTTTTGAACAAATTGATTTAATAACAATATTTATTAATTACATTAATATCCTTTATATATAGTCCTCAATGTTTTTGCACGCAAAGCAAAATGGAAGCAATCAATAGATAAACCTAAGCATGTCATTATTTTATTTTTTGTCACATGTCAAAATCTCACCATGCTATTGGTTATCAACGCTACATTAAAATATTTCAACAGTGTTAATCAATAATCTAAAAAAAGTATCAAGTTGGCTTACGAATGTCAAATTTAAATATCGGTTAAATTCAAAAAAATTAAAATATTATGTAAGTATAAATTACCAAATTCAGATAGATTTATTTATATTATCTCTTAACAAATACATAAAGGATTGAATCAGATCCAATGTAGGCGAGAGGAGGGGTTGGGAATAAACGACTTCTTCCGTCAATGCCATGACGTCAGCCCGTTACAAACAAATACAAAGGTTTTTATACGGAACAAATTAGTCTATGGCACTGGAACCGCAGGTTTTGCATATTCATAATCATTAACTTTATTATTATAAAATAGAGAAATATTAAAATTATGCATAATATTTAATTTAACGTGTAATTGTATATATGAATTTTAATTTGGTACAATTATATATGTGAAACTCTAATTATGGTTTAAATGTATGCTTAAAATTTTTATTTTGATTTAATCATGCACATTTAAATAAACAAATACATCAATTTACTTTTATATTGAATAAATATAATTATTTTTATATGCAATATATAATCATAAAATTATGTTATATCAATATTTGCGTTAATAATTTGCAAAATTTAATCAAATCAAAATTTTATTTATAAAATTACACAAAATTAAAATTTATGTATACAATTTCATATTAAAATTTTATTATTGACGAAAAAAATAATATTTAAGAGTTTTATCCTTTGTTAAAATTTTTTTATTCGATTCCAGAAATTAATATATTTTTAATATAATTTTTAAATTTAATCGAAATTTAATATAATTATCAAATATTAAAAAACTTAAAATAAAATAAAAAAATTATCGTGGTACTATGTATATTAATCTGAAGTCAGTTGGCAGGCTACCTAATTCATCAAGTCCCAAGCTTTAGGTAACTAGATTTGATGTTCACATGCCCTTTCAAAACCTGCTTCATTTCAATATTCTTTTGTTTGTTGCATCAGTTTCAGCTCGATTGATGTTTACATGACCCAATTAAAAAATGTCTTCAGCTTTAATTATTGGATAAACTATTAAAATAGTCACTTTTATGTCTCTCAGGTTATATTTTAGTCATTTACGTTATCGTGTTATAATATTTCAATCACTAAGCGTTAATTACCGTTTACGGTGTAACGGTAAGCTGATGTGACATATTAAATCATCATTTCAAACGAAAATTTTAGGTTAAATTATACAATTAGTCTCTATATTTTTTTGAGTAAATTATTTTTTTCTTTTACAATAAAAGAGATGGAAGAGGGAGGTAAATAGAGGGAGAAGCAAAAAAGAAATGGAAAAAGAAAAAGAAAGTTAAAATAACATAAAAGAAAAAAATGCTCAAAATGAAAAAAATATGGGGACCAATTGTATAATTTAATCTAAATTTTTTGTTTGAAATGATGATTTAATGTGCCACGTTAGCTTACTGTTACACCGTTAACGACAATTAAAAACTCAGTGACTAAAACATAATATTTCAATTATAAATGACTAAAATGTAATATAAGGGAAACAAAAGTAACTATTTTAATATTTTACCCTTAATTATTTCTTCATCATATTTAGAGTTGCATTTTATCTGATGCCAAGTGCCTGCCGCTAATCATGGGTGGATTTTTCCATTAAAAGACTCTCAAAGAAAAGAAATTAATTTATAATTTTAGTTATTTTTGAAATAATTAAATCTCATCTTCTTCATTTTTAGATCATTTATAAGAGAATTGAATTGCAATTTTTTTAATACAAGTCTAATCAATCTTATAGAATCTTTATTAAATATGAGGTCAAGTCGGATCATACTCTTAATCTTGTTTTCTCCATCTACAAAACTTGAATTTCAAGCTTGTTCAAAATACCAAATTTTTTACCATTACCCAATGATGATAAACCTTAGAATTAAGACTTTCATGTGCTTGGTTTTGTTTAAGCACAAAAAAATGTCAATGGTGAATGGAAAAGTGAGATATGATCTTAAATGATTATAAGAAAATGTTGCTTCAATCGAAGAAAAATTGTCCATTTTTTCAGGTTCTCCTTTGATGATAATAAAGATTTTCACATTGGGAACTTTGCTTGCTATTAATTTATTAGGGGATTATATCAGTTGGACCTTTTTGAGCATGTACTAACTTTAAGTCCACGACTTTGTACTAAGAAGCTTTCAGGCATTCTTTGATGAAAAATAGTCAACTAAACCCCCAAGATTATAGCTCCACTATGGTCAAATTCTGAATTTTAGGTGGAGTTTAGATGGGCGATTGAGTGCGGTATAATACATTTAATTTACTTTTTATCTCATGCTACAGTATCGCTACAGTATCTAATCTCACCGCTCCGCTACCGTTGTTGTTACACTAACCGTCCATCCAAACTAAGCCTTAGTCCTTATATTTGCTCAAATTTGAGATTTTGTTCATATACTTTAATTTGATATAATTTGGTTTCTATAATTTTATATTGTTATTAATTAGCCCAAATAGTTAATATGTTATCTCTTCTAACTCTGTTCAAGAACCGAATTACCAACAAAAATGTTAGGATTGAAAAATGGGTTTGGACTACAAAATTAAGTCCGATTAAAATATGATCCAAGCTCAAGATCCAATATTCAAAGCCCGAATTTGAACGAACCTATGTTATTTTATTTTATATAAAGTTATATCATATGAAAATTAAACATACAATTCTATAATATGGGAGGGTCTAAGCAAATTTGATTTAATCATTTACAAATATGAGCAGATTAGATAAAATTAAAGGTTCATATTTCAAGTTGAATTGCGCTTAAATAATTATGTATGGTATTGATATAATACATGCCTCCGATTTAGCCCCTGGACAACTCTAAACATAATGCTAACATGATTTCTTTCCGTGCCTTGGAAGAAGTGCTATTTTTTAAAATTCATTAATAATATTATAAAAATATAGATCAAACTAAAAATAGGGATTAAATTTTAAATTTAACCAAAGTAGAGGGATTAAAACCATAATTTGAGCATCCTCTACCAAATCCAAACAAAAATTCAACCTCATTCTAGCTGTCCTATGCCACCCTAGTAAAGAAAAATAAAAAAAAAATACAAAGACATCCATAGCTGATAGTGATTGGAGAGTTGGAATATTTTGGTAGGTCCAAACCACATGGCAGAATCACAAATTGTTGAGCTAACAACCAATCTTTTACTTTATTAACTAACCAATTCAGTTTTAAAATATGAAATGCAGTTTGTATTTGCATCCTAAAACTTAAATTGGGTTCGAATGGAGAGTGCGATTATTACAATTATAACTGAATAGGGTTAATTTCATCCAAACTCCTTCTATTACAACTTAAAGTTTAAATTAGTCCCAAACTTTTAAAACATTTTAATTAAGTTATCGAATTACCAATATTACATGGATAGCGTTCTTTTATTATTTTTACTACTAGTTTGCGTTAAATGTCAACTCAAATCTGTAAAATTTTCTTTCTTAAATATGTCTGACATCAATAACGGTGCTTCAATGTTAGGCTTCATTTGAATGGCAGGCATTATGAAGCTATTAGTTTCGGTAATGCTTCTTTGAGTTTGGTTTCTAATTAAAAACCATTGGTAAATACTAATTCATGTGTTGGCCTGATGGTTAAGGTGTTCACTATCCTAGTTATGGCTTGGGTTTGAGTTGCGCTAGTCATATTGCTATTAAGGTTTTGCCCTCCTCTTGTAATTCACCAAAAAAAACATAAAAATATCAAAAATCATTTTATATGAAATATAAAAATAATAATAAATGCTAAACAGAGTAATAATTTTTTAAAAGAATTACAGAAACTCAAAGAATAGATATTATATAAAAAAAATTCATAAACTTGGAGCATCACATCAATGTCTTTAATGGCCACGTTAGAGTTGTAACGGTCAATGTTAGTCAAAGGGCCTATTTGACCAGTTTTGCTAATTAAGGGGCTCAATTGGGTGCAAAAAAATCGCATGGCTGAATTACTTTTTCTAAAAAGTTAGAGGACATTTTAAACCATTAAACCTTTTCATAATCAAAATATTTTTGGTACATATATTTTCATATAATAATAAAAACATGAGAATAAAATAATAATTTATTATTATATAAATTTGAACTAGAATACCATATTTGATATTTAGAACCCGTTAAAAATAATATTTTTGCGTTTATCTAGGTTTGAACTAGGGTAAATTAATTTAATGTTAAAAACCATTATTTTCAACTTTTTCGAAGTATTTTAGTAAAAATGATGAAAACATTTTTTTTTTATTTTTCATTGTCATCTTCAAAAAACCCAATTTTAGATTTTTTTTCAAGAAATAAGGATTTTATTTTCATTTTATTGGAAAAGGGAAAATGTTAAAGTGTGTATTTGGATGCCACAAAATAATTAGATAAAAGTGTAATTATTACAATAATAATTATACCCTCTTCTAATTACAAGAAATTTAATGTCCTAGATATATTTGATTGATAGAGTGTAACTATATTGTAATTTCTTACGTCATGTTTGGTAACATAAATTATAATTACATAACTACATGATTTTAAATTCTAAAAATATGAATTATTATAAATTATCAATAATATTAGAGCAAAATTCTAAACAAGTAACAAAACCTAAAATCAAACCATCTTATATAATACGGAAGTTCAAGAAGTATTCATCAACATGATTACTAATAAATTAGCAACAAAAATAAGTATCCTATGCAATTTTATGTAATTACTCTGACATTTCATATTTGTTGAGTTTTCTCTCTCCAGCATCCAACATATACTCTTTGTTATCAACAATTGGTCTTTGACCAAGTATAATAATAATAGATATTATGTAACTTAGTTAATTATTTAGTAGGTGAAAGTGTATATGAACTTGTATAAAAAATTTAAATCAGTAAAATCACATATAATTATATTTAATATGTATACTAAAATTAAAATACTATTATTTTTGTATAAAAATAACTTTTAAAACTTAAATAATATATGGGCATGCTTCGAAAGTCGAAGGATAATTGGATTTGAGTTTAATTGTTTGTAACTACTCAAGTAATTATTCCAATTCACTCTCCTCCAAAGAACTGGAGAGTGTAATTGGGGTGCTCTAATTATACTCAATCCAGTTAGACTAATTAATTACAATGGTTGTCCAAATATGTCAACATATGTAATTACAAATAAGTATACCAAAATTCTATTACTAAGTGATTTCCCAAACACATCTTAAGGAAAACGTGTTTTATTGAGAATTTTAAAAACAATTTTTGAAAAAAAGAAAATGAAAATATGAAAAAAGAAAAGAAAATTATGCAAAAATTATAAAATAATAAAAATGTTATTTTCGTTGTTTTCATTAAAATTATTTTGTAAAAATGAAAATTTTAAAATTTAATTAATTAATTGGTCCTCTTTCAAAGGTAAAAATATTTATCTTTTAACAATTTAAAAAAAATAAAATTATTTTCCCCTTATTCAAATCTATGTAAATGTAGTAATTGTTTATTTTATTTCTCATGTTTTTATTATGAGAAAATTGCATCTTTCATATTTTTATTATAAAAACAAATTTTTATTTTATTTACCAAATCTATTTTTTAATATTTAAAAACCAGAAAATATTTCAGAAATCAAATCGAGTCTTTCTTTTTTAATTATGGTTCACATATAACACTTAGAAGTATTTAATTATATATTTAATTAGAAGACATCAGTCATGATTCTTCAAAAACATATGGTTTTTAGAATTGAATCGGTGATTGAATTGATTAAATCATCGGTTTGTTGATTGGATCGATTCGATTAAAAAATTATTAAAATTTTATAAAAATAATATATATTAAAAATAAAAATCGATTTAACTATTAGTTTAACCGATTTTTTTGTTGATTCAATCAGTCTATATCAATTTGCGATTCAATCGATCCGATACCCCAACCAATTTTTTATCTAATTGACCTGATCAATTGATCCAATCTGATTCAAACATCATTAATGAAAGACTTTACGGTGTTATTAATTTTATTAATGTTTCTTTGAGTTTGATCTTCATTTATGAATGCAAGATGAATTTGTTTGTCATAAATAAGTATTAATGTTATATGCTTTTTAATGAAAAATCGTCATGGTTGTGGATAAGAAGTATCATGAAAGTTTTGTACTAGAAGTTAAATTGCATTTTGCCACCTTTATTCAAAAAATGAGTAAATTATTCCGTGTACATTAGATCAAAGAGCAAACTGGTCTGTTCTATTAAAAATTTCATCAATTGCTACTATTATAAACTGGTGCGACTGACAAAATAACTAGACAATTACATGTGATATGCCATG
This sequence comes from Gossypium hirsutum, assembly GCF_007990345.1. Taxonomy (NCBI): domain Eukaryota; kingdom Viridiplantae; phylum Streptophyta; class Magnoliopsida; order Malvales; family Malvaceae; genus Gossypium; species Gossypium hirsutum. The sequence continues at coordinate 50,485,266 of NC_053439.1, read as the reverse complement.
TGTACCTCATGCTAACATACATGTATCAATTTTTAATAGTAGAAATGGATGAATTTTTTAACAAAATGACCAATTTACTCTTTTATCTAATGTATAAGGACTAATTTGCCTATTTTCTGAGTAGAGGGGGCAAAATGCAATCCAACTCCTAATACAAATACCTCTATGGTATTTTTACACATGATTGTGCTATATACAAGCTCTATATTAGGTCCTTATGCTCAATAATTATTAAAATATAAACTGTCGAAACCTTTTTGAAATCGACTTTTTATTTTTTTAAAAACTAAAATGGAGTCGCCACCAATCACTTTCATGAGGTGTGATTAAATCACCTCGTAATTTGATCGTTTTAATAAGAGGTTTAATTTATTAAACAATGTTTTTCGATCTACAAAATCCAGAAAATGGGTTCGAGAGTCGATTACGCACGAGGAAGGATTAGCACCCTCGTTACGCCCAAATTTGGTACCTAATTGATTACTTGATGTCTTAGCATTGAGAATTGAAAATTTGAAAAGAATTTAAAACACGATCCCATCTTGCATAATGATATTTTTAATTAAAATCACTTAAAGTAAATTAAAACATGTGTAAAAGGTCTCCTTATCTCGAGGTAGCTAAAACGAAAAGATCACATCCCGTAAGATAGGACACGACATCTCGAATCCTCAAAAATAAGCTTGCCCATTATTTAATCTCTATTTAAATCTCACACGTTTTAGTTTAAAAAGGGATGCTCGATTATCTAGGTTCAAAGAGAAAGTCGAGCCCCTTAAGTTAGGGCGCAACTTCTCAAATCTCCAAATACAGAACATTGCCTTGATTTTAAATTTTTTTCTTTTTTTATGCATCGAGTAAAAACAAATATAACATTTAAAGTAATGTGTATTTAACTTATTCGGGCATAGTATAAAAACGAATAAATATATTTAAACACGGTTAGTGGCATGGTTGTAGCAAAAATTAAATAAAATAGAAATATAATGGAATGCTTATTAAAAATGATGATGCTATACGAGTTCAAATAATATTATAAGAAATGAAATAGTAGTAGCGATAGCAATAATGTATCATGACTAATATAACTATACTAATAATGATAATAACATTGATCAATAATGATAAGGATAATAATAATACCAAATTAGATAATAAAATAAATAAGGCAATTCAAAATAAAAATGAAAGATGCATAATTGAAAAGGTAAGTATAAATAATGTGAAAGTGTCGAAAGCGATAATAACAAGAATGAAAAATAATAATAAAAATAAAATAATGATGACAATAATAATAAATAGCCAAAAAATACACAAATAGAATGAAATGTAAACAACGATTTTTAAATATATAAGAAAGAGTAAAGAAATAATGAATAAATAAATAAACAAAAAATAAATAAAAGGTTGAAAATAGAGGACTAGATCAAAATTTAAATGAAATTAAGGGCATAAATCGTAATAAAACAAATAAATAGATTAATAAGGACTAAAATGTAACAAGCGAGAAAGAACAGGGATCGAATAGGGAAATATTCCTAAATGAAGGACTAAAATGTAACGCGCTAAAAAGAACAAGGAGAATGGGAAAATATTCCCAACCTCAGGGCACGTGTCATCCCCAGAAGGTTGGCGTTGAGTCAAGGGATTAATTTGTAAGCGATTCAAAATTACAGGGGAAAAATAAAATAATAAAAAAGAATAGGACTAAATTGAAACAAGCTGCAAAATCAAAAGGACCAAAGGCACAAATAGACCCCCATGCCAAAAACACGCGGATCCTGTGCGGTTCAGGTCGAGTTGTCGGGTTCTGTTTCAAAACGACGTCGTTTTGGGGTTTTTGAAGCCAGCCCCAAATGACGTTGTGTAATGGCCCTATATATACTAAAAATTTTCAAAAAAATTTATTTCAACCCCAGTTTTAAAAATAATAATTTTGAGAATCCTTTTTTTCTCTGAAATCATCGCAAGTCCGACCATCAGTGCCGTCGTTCGTCCACCGCGGCCACCGATCACCGAAAAAATAAAAAACCCCACTTGTAACTTCCCTTTTCACGTAAAACTCCGATCCGGAGTCGAAATTCCCAAAACTAAAACCAAAATTTTGGAAAAGGAGAGAAAACCTTTCGGTTTTCTTCTATTCGACGAAGCCTCCAACGAATCTTTAAGGATTCAAAGGTCCTTCGCATCGGAGAGGATCGTCTTTCCTTGGAGACAGAGTCCTCGCCCACCCACAATGGCTGAAGACGAAACGTCAGATGGGTTTTCTTTTTATTTTATGCTGTTTAAAAAAAAGGAAAAATAGATTTAAAATAAAGGGATCACCTTTTAAGATTTCTTTGTATTTTGTTCTCTTTTTTTATTGCTTTTTTTTGTCCCAAAAAAGAAATACATAAAAGTCGTGGCTTTTATAACTGAATTACACACTCTCTTTTTACTATTTTTCTACTATTTCTACTGTTCTTTGATGTTGTTTCCTTTTAATGTTCTTGTCCTTTCGTTCTTTCTGTTTTTACAAGTGGTGGTGGAGTTAACGGTGGGGAGATGCGCTCCCTTGCTACTTTGGTGAAATGGTGGCAGACCTGGTGTAACACTCCTAACCCGAATCTATCGCCGGAATAGGGTTACAGAGTATTACCGAAGTTTACAGAACAAATAGATAAAAATTTCACATCATATTATATTTATATCAGAAATCAATCAAAATCATACATATTATTCTATATATGAGCCCTCGAGGCCCAAAACAAAATGGGATTAAATCGGATACTCAAAGAATTTTTCAGAAAATATTTGAAATTTTCAAAGGTGCAGGGGACACATGCCCGTGTGGCTCACACGGTTAAGAGACACGCTCGTGTCTTAGGTCGTATAGGTATTCGAAATGGGGGCACACGACCATGTCCCAACCCGTGTCCATACCCGTGTAACTCTCTGACTTGGGTCACACAACCAAGCCACACGCCCATGTGCTAGGCCATGAGAGCATTTTGTTTTGTGCAAATTAAAGATACAAAGGATGCACGGCTGAGACACACGCCCGTGTCTCTGCCCGTGTGGACAAAAATAGACCATTTTCCTAGCCATATTTCTCACCCAATTTGTCATCAACCTAAATCAACATTTTGGACATCAACAAGCCATAATAAGGCATCCAAATCAAGCCAAAATCAATGCTTAAACATGTAATACTATCATATACCAACAATATGCCCTTAGGCTCTTTAAATGACAACATAACTCATATCAATCAAATAACCAATTTTACCTACATGACCAAATACATATATGCATAATTTACCAAATATACCTATTCAACCTAACCATCACTATACCTATAAGATTTCCATCATTCAACCATTTCAAACACACATCAAACATGGTAAGACCACTTACATACACATCAAAATTTATCCATCACAAATCATTAAATGGCTAGTTCCAACAAAACATTTATATGCCATCATTGGCCAAATTAACCTATACATGCCATTATAACCAAAACTAATTTACTAATTGTACCGAAAAGGCTGATGGATAGTGTGAAGTTGCTCTGACCAACTTCCAACCAAAATGAGCTTCCAAATTACTATAAAACATGAAAAATAACACAGAGTAAGGGTTTAAACTTAGTAAGTTTGTATAACAAGGAAATTAACTTACCATTTAATCACATTTAAGGTAAGCATGCTAATATAACCAAACAAATTTGGTCAAAAGCCTAAACACATATCCTCAACATGTTAGCCATGTAACACTTTTTATAACCAATAAACATGGATGTACATAATCACTAGGTAAGACTCACATACATGTATCATCCATCTTATATTTCAATATATCATGTAATGTTATTTCCATGTAATTCTAGTATATACTAGTAATTGTTCATTTCGAACTCATATTGTTTCATATCAGAACTTTTCCCGTTGAACCATTTAAAATATCGTTGGATACATGGGTAGTACACACGAAGTGTACAAATCTGCAATCCGTCAATTCATGTACTTGTATGCTTATACAAGCATGTAAATGGGAAGCTCTTCCAAGCCATATAACGGGAGGCTCATGTGAGCTAAGTAACGGAAAGCTCATACAAGCTGTATATTGGGAAGCTCTTACAAGCCAAATATCGGGAAGGTCATGAGAGCCAAGTATTGGGAAGCTCAAGTGAGCTATGATGTATACGTAACACATGCAGGATTACAACCATATCGAGAACCCTAATGACATGTCATTTGTATCCTTCGAATTTTTAAGGTTCAAACGGGACTCGATAATTATCCGATATGTGATCATAATTACACATGGCAATTTGTACAAATCACACACAACAATATTCAATTTAAAGCATTTAAATATACAAATTAGTTACATGAACTTACCTCGATAAGTATATGTAGATATGAACGTTATTAATCCGATAATTTTTCTTTGCCTCAACCTAACTCCGTATTAGGTCTATCCGAATCTAATTAAGCCAAATAAGTTTGCTAGAACTTAAGCTTCCATGGCTAGGGTTTCCATATTTTTTATGAAAGATTATGAGAATGAATGATAACAATAATTATTTAATTCTTTTATCATCATTATTTTATTAACTTTTCAAAATTAACCTTACTAATTTATTAAATTTTCAATGATGAATAATCATTCTTATCTACTAACTACTCTAAATGGTCTATTTGCTATATAAGGACTTCCAATTTTAAATTCCATAGCTATTTGATACTTTTAACTACTAGAATTTAATTTTTAAACTTTATGCAATTTAGTCCTTTTTATCAAGTTAGGCATGTAAACGGTAAAATTTCTTAACGAAATTTTCATACGATATTTCTATGATACTGTAGACCATAAAATAATATTAAAATAAATTTTATTTTGACCTCAAATCTATGGTCCTGAAACCATTGTCTCGATTTCACTGAAAACGGGTTGTTACACCTCAGGTGTCGTTCGTGTTGACATGGTGAAGTAGAGGCGGCAGTGCGCAGAAACCCTAGGACTTCTGGCTTTTCCGAAAAACAATTTAGGTCATTGGGCCACTAGCCTTTAGGTTTTTTTATTTATTTGGGCCATTTGGGCTTGTAAATTTGGGCTTGATGTTTTCTGTAAACGGACTGTTGTAATGGATTCTATTATCTTTAATTTTTATTTTTTATATGTTTGGTTTCTGTTTGGACCCTGGCTAAATTGGCCTATTACATAAACCATTTAAAGTGAGTTGTTAAGAATATAAAAATACAAATACACATAAAAAAAAAGATTTTATTAATGATTTGGCCCTTGAATTGTATCACTTTCTCGTTTTGATATCTAAAACTTTAGTAGTAAAGTAAAATTGGTTTATCAATTCTATCATTGGAATTAACAATGTTAGGGGAGGAAAATCTTTCAACTTTTAATTTTCAATTATATGTTAAATAAAATAAAAATTGTATCTAATGATCGTATCTCTCCTCCTCATCTTCTTCGTCAACACAAAAAATTATGGGTTAATATACTATTTGATACTTATATTTGAGTTTGATATTCAATTTGGTATTTGAGATTATTTTATCCAAATTTGGTACCTAAGTTTGACTTCAATGTTTAGTTTGGAACCTAAGCTTTTTCAAATTGGTACCTGAGTTTTTTTTGTCTCATAGAAATACCTAAGTTTGACTTTAATGTTCAATTCGGTACCTAAGTTTTTCTTTTGTCCCAATTAAGTACATATCTTTTTTTACTAGAGCATACATGTCAAATATTTATTGTGCCACATGATGTTTTAGTTTGAGTACCAAATTAAACATTGAAACCCAATTTAGATACCAAATTGGAACAAAAAAGCCTCAAATATCAATTTAACATTGAAGCCAAATATAAGTATCAAATGGTATATTAATCCAATCTATATCATACTCGTCATCACAGTACACCAAATAATATCAATTTATGTCATATCAATTGTAACACCCCTAACTCGTATCCGTCGCCGGAACAGGGTTATGGAGTATTATCAAAATAAACAGATTAAATACAGACATATCATATTATTATTTAACATTCATGTCAGATATTATTCATAAAGTCCCTTATGAGATCCCTCGAGGCTCAAATTTCACTTTAGAATCAAATCGGGACTAAATTGGAAACTCAGAGAATTTTTTACGAAATTTCAAAATTTTCCAAGGTGTAGAGGACACATGCCTGTGTGGTCAGGCAGTGTGGCTTACATGGCCAAGTGACACACCTGTGTCTTAGGCTGTGTGGTATTTGAAGAAGGGCACACGGCTATATCCCCAGCCTGTGTAACTCTCTGGTTTGCAATACATCTAAGTGCAGGGGTCACACGGCCAAGCCACACCCCCGTATGCCAGGCCGTGTGATCAATTTTGACCATTCTGTTTTAAAATTTTAAGATGCAGGGGACACACAGCCAGAACACATGCCCATGTACTAGGCCGTGTGTCACACATGGCTGAGACACACGCCCGTGTCTCTGCCTGTGTGGACAAAATAAGGCCATTTTTAAGCCTTGTTCTTCACCCAATTTCACCTTCCACCTATATAAACATTTAAACACATTCAAGAGCCAATTCAAGTCATTTAAACCTAGCCAAATTCAAGTCTTATGCATGATATATTAATACCTATGATCAAATGTCCAACTTTCCAAGATAGCCTAATACTTATAAACATGTTTTACCAAACACACTATTATAAACTAATCTCCGATATACTTATATGATTTTTCTCATTCACCCTTTAAACATACTCATCAAGCATATTAAGATTATTTACATATCAAAACATATCATTTAATAGTCATTCCAATGGCTAATTTCAACCAACATTAAATTGCCATCAATGGTAACATTTAACCTATACATGCCATTATTACCAAAATTACTTTACTATTTATATATATACTGAAAAGTTAGATGGATAGTGTGATGTAGCTCCGACCAGCTTCCAACCTTTACAAGTCTCCGAGTGCTATAAAATAGAGGAAATAAGACAGAGTAAGCACTTAATGCTGAGTAAGTTCGTATAACAGAAAATTAACTTACCATTCATTTACTTATATAATAAACATGCATAATACATCCAAAGCAATTTGGCAATTAGCTAACACATATAACATCAACAAACATGTTAGTCATGTATTTCATGTGAATAACAAGAACAAAGATTAGCTCATTAGGTATTGAGTTTCCAAGTATTTCATGCATATACAGATAATAGTTTCATTTTGATTTCACAAGTTCTCATGTCAAAATTTCACCCGTTGAATCATTTGAAATCTCGATGGATACTTGGGTAGTACACCTGAAGTGTAGAATACTATAAATTTGTCAATTCATATCCGGGAGTACTTTTATGAGCACTTAAATAGAAAGCTCTCTCTCAGGCATTATAACGGGAAGCTCACGAAAAGCAATTAACGAGCAGTACTGGATAGCTATATAATGGGAATTTCAAACGAACACTAACGGGAAGCTCACAAAGAGCCTTTAATCGGGAAGCTTACGAAGAGCCATGTAAGGGACGCTCATAAGAGTTGTAGTATGCCCATAACACATGTAGGGTCACAATGGATCGGGATGCTCCGAAGAGCATTTAACAGGAAGCTCGCAAGAACACTATAACGGGAAGCTTGAGAGGGCTTATAACGGGACGCTCTTTCGAGCTACGGTACATCCGCAACATATGCAGGAACACTACCATTTCGGGAAACAGAACCCTGTATCCATCGAATCTCATTATCCAAATGGGACTTATTTATTTATCAAGGATTTTCAGTTATGAGATCAATTACATACACATATATGAAATTTACACAATTTACATATTCAACACTTAATATGAGTATATAAATATACACAATTAAATTACATGAACTTACCTCGACAATTGTTGTTACTTGTAAACTACTAATCCGATACTTTTTCTTTTCCACAATCTAACTCCATTTTTGATTTATCTGGATCTATACGAGTAAATTTAACATCAATTTAATACAATTTACATTCAATTCAATCCAAGTCACATCTTAGGCAAAATTATCATTTTGCCCCTATACTTTTAATTAATGATGATTTCGTCCCTAAGCTCGGAAAATAAAATTCAAGCAATTTAAATCCTTATCCCAAGCCTATATATTTTCACATATATCAATAGCATCCCATGAATTCCATGAAATTTTAGAATTTTCCATGAATTCAACAACTTTTCAATTTAATCCCTAAATAATGATTTCATCCAAAATCCTTTAATAAAATACCTTTAAATATTCATCAACATCTCAATTTCATCATCTAATAACTAAAATCATATAAACTTATCAATGGTATCTTCCAAAATTTTCAACAAAATAAAAAACTAATGAAATGGTTAGTTGGACCTAATTGTAAAAGTCTCAAAACATAAAAAATTTCAAGGAAAGAGCGAAAATTAAACTTACATGAAGAATATTGAAAACCCAACTTAAACCCTCTTCAATGACTATTTTAGAACTGAAAAATGATGATGAAAATGCTTGGAATTTCAATTTCCCTTTTATTTCACTTAAATTTGGCAAAATTTATAATTTTGCCCTTATTTCACATCAATTCCTTGATTTTTCTATGGTTATGCCGCCTCAGCCATCCTATGTGGGTCCAATTTCCCTTGTAGTCCTCCTTGATTTACTATTTAGGCTATTTAATCACTATTTCTTTAATTAGCAAGTTTTGCACCTTTTTCAATTTAGTTCTTTTTAATTAATTAACTATCAAAACGTTAAAATTTTCTAACGAAACTTTAATACTACCTTAATGACACCTTTTAAATGTTTATAAAAATATTTACGGCTTGGTTTATAGGACTGAGATCTCGATACCTCTTTTCTAAATCACTTAACCTAATAAAGCCTTATAAAACATAAATTACTAATTCAAAAATATTTTAAAAACCACATTTGGCTCATAAATATTAAATAATAAAAATTTACTAGCTTATTTTTCGAATTTGATGGTCTCGAACCACTATTTTTGACATCACTGAAAATTGGGCTTTTACATCAATTTACGCCAAAACATTATTTAAAATGTTGTAGGTATTGTTCAATTCATCTTAATGATGAAAGAGAATCCTGTAAAGAGGGTAACAACATATTGAAATTTGAAAGTGACCCAAAGGTGGGAAGTACCTAGATTTGATGTTGAAATTTTGAAATTGATTTGTAGATCTAGGAAAATCTAGTCTTTTTTTGAGAAAATGAAAAGAGAAGATCGAAAACTAAGAGATAATGAAATTTGGACTCAAACAATCGTGGATAAGTGATAGTTGATGGTAGAGTGTGACACGATGATTGACTTTGAAATCAATTTTTTTATAGCTTTGGTTTAAAGCATTAAATGGAGAAGTGATATAGTTCAGGGGTCAAATTGTTAAAATTAAAATTCTATTAAGCTTTTAGTTAAATTTACATGTTACTTTATTTATAATGTTTGTTTCACGTAAAAATAATTTAAGGGTATTTAATATCGTTTAATTATTTTTAACAAAATCAAGATGTTGAAGCAAGCTTTGGAAGTGGCTAATAGAAGTGTTCACTTCAGTCAATCACTGCGCTAGATATGAAACTTGTCTTATTCGTTGACATGTTTGACCAAAATATTCTGATGATTTGCTTGTCTCTTTTTAAAAATTTTGTATAGCCAATTTCATGTTTATCATTAGAGAAGAGATTGAATCTAGCAATATTACTTTTCAAGGATTCTTAGGTGATCTACTTACTTTGCATGCTGAGATATATTATCGAAGAAGATATGTGTTGATTTTATGATCTTTTGTGGCCTTATATTAAGGATATTCAATTTGATACGAATTGGGCAAATCAAGATGAATTGAAGCTTACCTTGTGAAAATGGATGTATGCTTTTAATATGGAAGGCTAGACCAACCTTGATAGAGGTTTGACTGTTGAAGTAGGTTGTGCTAAATGAGCTGAGTGGCACTCGATAGTGCCCACTACAAACTGCCACTGAGGCAGTGATATTACTTGTCATAATTGAGTTGGCAATTTAATGAAGCAAAATCTTTGAACTAGTTAATGTGTTGACATGTTGAAGATGGAAAACAATTTGTGGCTATTGAAAATTGGATTGGATTCGAGTGAATCAATTCAACCTATGTTATGTGAAGATTTGATAGAGATTGCGCTACTATTTTTAAGAGACCATATTTTCATCAAATTATGCTTTTATTAGTATATTATGTAATTGCTTTTTAAGGGGTTGTTTTGTATTCATTTAATTTCTATGTTAGCAAGTCGAAACCTATATATGGTTTGAGGCTTGTCTAAGTTTAAAAGAGAGCTTCATTGAGAGCACTTTGTTTTGTTCATTGTGGAATTGTGTTGAGAAAGTGCAATTGAATTGAAAACCATTAGAGTTTATAGCCTAAATTCTCAGGAGGAGAATTTAGGGCCGAGTGTTCTAGTTTTTATGTAGAAAAGTGAGATTTTTATACTTGGAGAGTGATAGAGTATAACTCACTTGTTGTATTGTGGATTAAAGATAACGAAATTATTCACTGAGGTAGACTTATTAGAAGTAGAAAAACTGAACTTCGTAAACAAACCTTTCTGTTCTTTGTTATTTTGTTCACATGGATTTCGTAGTGCCAAGCCATAGTGGCCACTATAGTCAGGCACTTCCATTCAACTTTGACAGTTCAAGAAATTAAAGACTTTAGGTGGTAACACAAAAGTAAAGCATATTTAAAATAAGTAAATCAAATGGTAAATACGTATGTATTTATTGTATGAATTGTTTAGATAAAACCGGTCCAAAAAGAACAACTATCCTAAATTTTAACGACGCTCTATATTTTTTAACATGTCAAATCCAAACTATTTATACAATAAGTACATACATATTTACATTTGATCCACATGTTTTAAAAAGTTCCACATTAGATCTAAACAAACATTTAATGCCTAATCAATTGAAAGGATCTTATGGATACAATATTGATACTTTGAAGACTAAATAAGAACATTTGGAATATTAGAGACTAGGGGTGGCAAAAAAAAAACACTCGGGTTCATGTGTTTCGACTCGATTTGATCGGATTAAATTTTGGGTCAGGTCTACTTTTTCAATAAGTCGGGTCAAGTCAGGATTGAGTTTAGGAAAACCCGCTCGTCCCAGGATAATTACCAAAATACCCTTTTATATATAATACTAATTTAAAATATATGACAATAAATTTTATATTAATATTTGCTCAATCATAATTATACCTAGAAAACAATTAATAGTGTCATTACAAAACAAGAAAAATGAACAATATTATGCTATTTTGATAAATAAATTATTTTTTTACAAATATGGCATATTAGATCAGGTCGAAATTAAGTATAACTTTTTTTTAGTCGAGATCGGAGTAGATAAATTGATATTTAATTTTAGGTTAGGTCGGATTATGTTGGGAGCGGTGCTTTTCCCCTTTCCGTTGCCATCTCTAATAGAGACCAATTTAAAATTTGCACAATGGTTTAGGGACCTTAGATAAATAAATTCACAGATTCCATCGTTCTCCATGCAAGATTGAAAGATTTAAGTCAATAAGGATCATGGAAAGGAAAAGATTAGAAGTATTACATTTGAGGATTGAGAGTGCTTTTGTTCATGAGTTTTAGTCCAACAGTGGGTGCACCAAATCCTCTTTATGGTTTAGACTACATTTTATACTAAAACTTTTTCAAGTTCTCTAGTTGACTTGAAACCTAATTTTGCCAAAACAATTTTTTTTTTCTTAAAAAAAAAACTGTTAAATTATTGTTACTTTTCCCAATTTTCCACACCATAAATAGCTGCTCCCTATGAACACCAAGCTCACATATCAGCCCCTCAAATGGAGTATCACAAACTCGGTGATAAGCCATGCAGCTCTCACTTATTCTTTGCCATTCTTTTAGTCTTTGTTTTCATAGCATCATTTGCAGATGCTGCAATTCATTTCCATCAATTTGTTGTATGCCTTCATCTTAACATAAATTTCAATCAAGTACTATAACACTATTACACTACTTTTTTGTTGAATTTTTTCCTCTATTTTTGTTGAAACAGATTGAAGCAAAACCAGTGAAGAGGCTGTGCAGAACTCATAGTACAATTACGGTGAACGGCCAATTCCCGGGGCCGACATTGGAAGTTCGAGATGGCGATACTCTGGTGATCACTGCTATAAATAGAGCCAGATACAATGCCACTCTCCACTGGTAATCTTTATGCAAACTATATTTGATACACACTATATTTACTTTGGTATCATTGTATTGACTTCCGTTGATCAGGCACGGACTGCGACAGTTGCGAAATCCGTGGGCCGATGGACCCGAGTACGTGACGCAGTGTCCTATCCAACCGGGGAGGTCTTACACATACCGGTTCACCATCCAAAACCAGGAGGGAACTTTGTGGTGGCATGCTCATAGCAGATGGCTTAGAGCCACAGTTTATGGAGCTATCATCATATATCCTAAGATGGGTCGTCCGTACCCTTTCCTTATGCCTAAGAAAGAAATTCCTATTCTTCTTGGTAACCCCATGTCATCAATCTTTGTATGTATGTATGTATGTATGTATGTATGTAGCATAACTGATATGGACTATGATGATGATGATAAACAGGAGAATGGTGGGATAGGAATCCAATGGATGTGCTAAGGCAAGCACTTTTCACTGGAGCTGCTCCAAATGTATCAGATGCATTTACAATTAATGGTCAACCAGGGGATCTATATAGATGCTCTAGCAAAGGTATGCTCTCACCATTTAACTCGAAAGTCAAGATGATGTAGTAACTGATCAAATTGCAAATGCAGAAACTGCTGTATTTCCAGTGGAAGCGGGCGAGACGATTCTTCTGAGGATCATCAATTCTGCATTGAATCAAGAACTTTTCTATGGAGTTGCCAACCACAAACTAACTGTTGTTGCTGTTGATGCTTCCTACACTAAGCCTTTCACAACAAATGTCATAATGATAGCTCCTGGCCAAACAACTGATGTCCTGATTACCGCTGATCAGCAACCGGCTCGTTACTACATGGCCGCGCATGCCTACAACTCTGCGAATGCGCCCTTTGACAATACCACCACAACAGCAATCCTAGAATATAAATCTGCTCCTTGCGGCGCCAAGAAAGGGCAGCCTTTGAAACCAATCTTCCCTCAGCTACCAGGGTTCAATGACACTGCCACTGCAACTGCATTCACTGCCCAGCTAAGGAGTCCTTACAAGGCTGAAGTTCCCATGAAGATCGATGAGAGCTTGCTTTTCACTGTGGGATTAGGACTAATCAACTGCACAAACCCGAACAGCCCACGATGCCAAGGCCCCAACGGAACTCGCTTTGCAGCCAGCATTAACAATGTCTCCTTTGTATTTCCAAGAAGAAACTCCTTAATGCAGGCATACTACCAAGGCCAACCCGGTATCTTCACCACGGACTTTCCGCCTGTTCCTCCCATTCAATTCGATTATACAGGTAACGTGAGCCGAGGTCTCTGGCAACCGGTAAAAGCAACAAAGCTCTTTAAACTAAGGTATCGTTCCAAGGTACAAATAGTGTTCCAGGGTACAAGTATTGTCACAGTTGAAAATCATCCTATGCATCTTCACGGCTACGAGTTCTACGTTATCGGAAGTGGTTTTGGTAACTTCAATCCCGGAACTGATCCGGCCAAATTCAACCTTATCGATCCGCCCAGGAGAAACACCATCGGAACACCTCCTGGTGGATGGGTAGCCATCCGGTTCGAGGCCGACAATCCAGGTAACATGCCATACTTAAAACATTCCTCTAATTCAAAATTAAACAGCTTCAATATGTTGACTCTCGTCATTTACTCAAACTGGTCCAAAAACAGGAATCTGGCTGCTCCATTGTCACATAGACACTCATCTCCCTTGGGGCTTGGCCATGGCTTTCCTAGTTGAGAATGGGGTTGGGGAATTGCAGACAGTGCAGCCTCCACCACTCGATCTGCCTCAGTGCTAAACAACGGATATTACACGCTCCGTCATAGCTGTTTACTCGAGTCCGTAGAACTGTATTACCCGGATTTGGATTCAAGGATTTAATCGCTTTGTTTGCATAAATGTTGTATGTCTTGAGTTGAAGTATTGCTAGGGAACTTATTTGGCATTATCAATGTAGTGGTTGTAAGAACAAAGACGAGGATTTCAGGTTATGTCTGTAATAGCCCAAATTTTATCTTTTTCTATTGTTAGTGTTACAGAATTTACTATTTATTAAAATAAGAGATGATAAATTCTCAAGACTTCCCTTTGTAACTATGATTCCCAAACTATTAATCTATTTCTAAAACAACGTGGACTCAAAATTATCCAAACTAGAGGTATACATAAGACATTAGTTCTTGCTAACTACTCACTCGAACTCGATTTGATAATTATCGAGTTTTTTTGAGCTTTCAATCGAGCTGAATTTGAGTTGAGTAATACTCGACTCGATAAAGCTCACGACTCGACCAGTTTGCAAGCCTTATCGAATTTTTCATTTTTAATATATCTTTTCATCATTTTTCCATTATTAAATTATATTATTTCTCTTAATATATTATCAAATCTAAACTTAATTTACAAGTCAAGATCAAGCTTGAGTTTCAATAAGTATGAACTTAATTAAACAATACAAAATTAATAAACAAAGTTAATCAAATTCGAGCTCAAACTTAAAAATAGAAATTTGATCGAGCTCAAACTCGAACTCCAAATTTTAAGTTGAGTTTTAAGCTTTTTAGTATTTAAATTCGACTCGATTACACCCTTAACCCAATTGACCAAAAGCCTAAGATGGGATCTGAATTAATAAATCATAATCACCCAACCCAAATGGCCGAAACCAAAATGACATAGAAAATTTTAAAACCCGATTTGACCTAATCTAAAACCAATCCAACCTGCCGAGGCATCTCCATGAAAGTCTTGTGACCATACAATCATCTATCTGTTTTGGCCATAAATCAGAATGATGCACTGAGCTAGCTAAGCCTTAAAAGAAAGCTTGATTTACAATTTCTACCAAGAAACAATATCACAGAAAGTCTTAGTTTTACTAACACTACATTTGAAAGTTTTGTTTACAACAATATCCACAGAATATTTTTGGCATTTGATGAATGTCTGCTAATGTCAACAAAATCCTTTTGGGTTCCTAATATTACCACTCATGCAACAAATTTCATGCATCGAGTATCGTTATGTATATTTTGGCATCGGCACGAACAAAAGCGCATCCCACATGTCACACATGTATACTTTGCACTAAAGCCGCAAACGCTGCAAAAATGCCGGCGGGAGGTAGAACTTGGAGGTCCCACTGCTGCCCTCAAATAGGATGGAACATGAGGAGGTAAGGACTCTAAGTTTGCCTTCAAAAAATAGGAATTAGTTAGTTCAGGAAATCGAGATAAAATCAGGATGATTAGAAACAACACTATCCTTTTACCTCATGTAAGAGCTCAAGAAATGATCTGGGAGCCTTCCTAGCATTTTCAAGTGCTTTTGCCTGTCGGGTTTTACGTTTTGTGCCCTTCGATCTCTTTTGCATGTATGCTGAAAATAAAGTTCAAAAAAAAGAAAAGAATGAAAAGTTCAAAACAAGAAAAGCAAGATAACCCTGATGATTTGAAAATAATAAAACAGCTTCGCGAAACTAACATTAGAAGACAAATTTCAAAGATAGTTACATTTCCTTATCAACTTCAAATAATCGGTTAGTTGAATAAAGCAGGTCTTGAAGGTAGGAAACATATTAGTACCCAACTAATTTGAAGCAACAAATGTTTAATAGTAAGCTTTTTAATAGTCCAAACTCACTGGAAAGAATCATGAAATGAGTAGAAAAAGGAATACGTATACAGAAAAAGTCCATCAACAAAACCATGACAGGAAAAAATCGAAGACAGGATGATACTAATGTTACCAAGCTGGTTTGGCAACAAGTATTAAGAGGCCGAGTGCAGATTGGATTGCTGAACTCAAACCGGTTCAACAAGAACGCTCCGCTTGCAGTGATTCTTCCATTAACATAGAGTGCCTAAAAATTGTATAAATAAATCTGATTTATCATAAAAAAATATTGAAGTCAAGAAGATTAGTCCGGTGAAACACCCTTTAAGATAAAGACTAGTCATGGTATACCTTCTAGTGAAACATTAACCAGACCTAGTATATCTACGAGTATGAGCTTCAATATCTATAAGGCTCTGAAGAAAACTAATCTCTGAAAACAGATGCATAGGCTAGGAATGTTAACACCAACAACATTAATCATACTCTTAAGCGGTACTAAGACAAAAAGAGTTTATATTTTCATTTTCATCATTTCTGGTAGGTATTCTGATGGTTGAAACAAAGTTCTTCCTAATTATTACTACTTACTCTCACCAATCAAAATTTCAACTACCAAAAGACAGGTTTTTTGTTACCTATTTCACTGGGTGAGATGATATCAAAGTAGAAATAACATCTTAATTCAAATGATTAGTACCCTTTTGTCCTGCTAAAGAAACATCTCATGTCTTTACTTGCTATTTCACTGTGCAAGGAAATATCAAAACAGAACCAACATCTTAATCCGAATGGTCAATACCCTTCTATGAGGAGTTCTAGGGCTAACTTTCTAAAATAAGTTTTTCATCAAGTAACAAACGTTATCCAATAACATAAATTATCACAACTTTTTAAATAATTACACAAGATATTACCCAATTACAAAAAACATTACTCAATTATATAAATTATTTACAATTTTTTGTAATGTTGTGTAATTACACAAAATATTACCCAATAACAAAAAATTATTACAATATTTGTAATGTTTACAAAACATTACCCAATTATACAAATTATTACAACTCTTGTAATGTTGTGTAACACGAATTACACAAAACATTATCCAATTACACAAACAATTACAACTTTTGTGATATTTTATGTATCATTGGAGCTTATGAGAAGATCATATTAAGGAGATCTTTTTAGAATTGTTCCCTTTTTGTCCTACTAAAGAAATATCTTCCCATTAATATCTATTGCTGAACTCAATAGGTTCATCAAGAAGGCTCTACTTGCAGTAATTCTTCCACTAGCCTAGAGTGCCTAACTTTATCTAGATTGAGAGATATAGTGGACTTCACGGCGACAGATATTAATATGATCAAGGAACAGGTTAGATGTAAGACTTTTTGGAGTTGGAAAGATTGCGGGGGACACAGATTAAATGGGAAGATTGCATAGAATTGGGGATTAGAAGATGACATGTCCATTTAGCAAGTCGGTTTATTTTTGCTGACATTGTCATTATGGGTTATTAAACTTGTAAAACTGCTATGCAGTTCACTTTGTACTAGGCTAGCCTACTTTTTATAAATACAGATCTTATTCGTCATTAAAAAAAAAATGGATGCAACATCCTTGTAAAATGAAGAGAAGTCATGGTAGAACTTCAGGTAAAAACACCCACTTAACCAGTGCTAGTATATCTATGAGTATGAGCTTCAATATCCATAAGGCTCTGAATAAAACCAATTTCTGAAACAAATGCAGAGGGTAGGAATGTTAACAGTAACAACATAAATCAAACTCTAATACAGTACTAAGATGAAAAAAGTTCACATTGTCACTTTCTCGGGTAGGTATTTTGATGGACGAAACAAATTTCTTCCAAATTATTATTGCTTGCTCTCACCAATCAAAATTTCAACTAACAAAAGAGTAAAGACAGGTTTGTAATTTGCTATATCACTGGGTGAGACCATACCCAAACAGAAATAGCATCTTAATTCAACTGATTAATACCCTTCTTTTTCCCCTACTAAAGAAATAACCCATTTCAAAGGATGACTACCCTTTTGTCCTAATAAAGAAAATTCAGTCTAATTAGGAAGCTCATCGCTCTACTTTATGAAAACCGAGAAGTTAATCTCTCTAAGTTAGTCCTGCTGATTTTTGTTAATTTTGTTGCATATAAATTGTTCAACGGTTGATTTTCATGCATTGTTCCCTTCATGTCAGCAATTTAACAGCAAAGTATAACAATGATACCAAATTGGACTAACTTCTTCTGAGGGACCAACTTCTCAGTGTTAGCAAAGTAGAGACACAAAATTTATGATTAGAACAGAAAATTTCCATGAAATTCTGCATAAAGAAAAGAAGAAAACCTTGATCATCTTCATCAAGAGAAGCTTCATCATCATCGTTCATTTCAACTGCTTCAATCCCAGCGTTATCGTTCTCCAATGCTTCAAGACGGGCCAAAGCTGCCTTTTTTTCCCCCACAACATTAAAACCCCACCAATTAATTTCCAAATTTCACAGCAAAAATGTAAACACCAGTAGATATCTAAATTTAGTAGGCAAAAAAAAAAAGAAAGGAAACCTGGGATCGATTATCAGAACTGCCGAGTGCTGCAGCCATTTTAGGAGCAACTTTACGAGTACGGGTCGACATTCTCCGCAACGCGTTCGAATTGTCGTCATCCATAGCTGCAAAAAGAAGTAATCAAAAGGCAAGCAATTTCATTTAAGAATTCAAATTTATATAGTAAGGGAGAGTGACAAATATACCGGAGGGGAAGTGGTGGCCGACAAGGGAACGAGAAGAGGACAGAAGAAATCGGCGGCCGTGAAAGGGAGATTGGCGGGTGGTGGCAAATTCTGTAAAATAATAATTCTAGCTCTGGCATTACCAAAGCATAGTGAAGAATAATGGGCCATTTTTCTATTTTAATGGGCTCAACTAAAGTCCATATGTTTCCTCTATTTTTCTTCTTTGTATTTAAAAGTTGAAAATTAAGGGTGTGTTTGGATGGGTTAATGTAAAAACAACGATAGTGATGATATTAGATATATAGCAATATTATAGCGTGAGACAAAGAGTAAGTTAAACGCACAACACCGCCCATCCAAAATCACCCTAAGTCGATTGAGTTTTTATCTCAATTGGCATAGGTATTATTGTCAATACAGGATGGAGTGGGTTCGAATGCGCTGAAGCGCATTATCTTTCTATTTATGGGTTGGGAAGAGACTATGAATAGTTCTAGATATTGTGTCAAAAAGAGCGAATATAATCAGAACCAAATTGCATCCATTCTTCATTCCCAAGTCCCTAAGCCAGTCCTTAGTTGCAAACCTATTTAAGATAGCCAACCATGTTATTATAGAGGCTTATGTATGTAAAATGGAAACCAAATGATTATGGACCATGCCACTTTCCTTGTTCTCCAAATACTTCTATCTTAGCAAAGGCCAATCCCCATATATCAAAAAATTTTCTCTACAATGTCTCTTAACTTCATTATTTTCTTTTAGCTCCAGCTATGTCGGTAGGATGCTGGCAGCTCCTTGAAAGACCTCCCTTTTTAAGTACATAGGCATTTAGCCAAGCAAGAACCTAGTGGCATCATTAATTGGCTGCAATACATGAGCCTGATTCTAACTATTTAAGTCTTTCAAGCCAACTCCACCATCTTCTTTGGGTTTACAAACTATATCCTAGTTTACCGCTACTCCTTTAACCATTTCATTCCAACCCTTCCAAAAGAATCTC
The DNA here is from genome assembly GCF_007990345.1 of Gossypium hirsutum. Classification (NCBI taxonomy): domain Eukaryota; kingdom Viridiplantae; phylum Streptophyta; class Magnoliopsida; order Malvales; family Malvaceae; genus Gossypium; species Gossypium hirsutum. The sequence goes on along the minus strand of NC_053439.1, from coordinate 50,465,639 downwards.
ATACAATGTTGATTCACCTTCTTGATGACCACTTTTGGAAGTATAAAGATGTTTCCAAATCGATACATGCATGGATGGAATGAAATTCATTCAATTAAGTTCGTTAAAGCTATCAATTTTCAAGTTTGGAATATCAGTCGACTTGATATGCGTTTTTTGATGGGATCCAAATATTTTTAGGTTGAGATCTCTTCATACGGTTCGAAGCGTTGTCTCTTAACTTCAAAACTCATTTTGAATTATCTTATTTTGTTCAAAGCTCAAGATATGATCATTTTAGAGCAGACTACGAGAATAGAATTTTTTGGACGAGATTAAAATATGAATGACGACTTTTAACTTTGAATAAGCTTTTAAATCATATTAGGTTCAATTCTAAGGCTTAATTTTGATCATAATATATATAAACCCAATAGTGTATTTGTTAGGCTTATATTTTAGTTATTTATTTTAAATTTTAGAATATTTTTAACTTTTTGTTCATCGAAAAAGTTGATTTCATCAAGAAATTAAACTTCTTTGTCAATGATCTTTAAGAGTTTTTAAGCCATTACGAGTTTCATTCAATAAAGCACTCTTTGGAGTTTCTTTGTTTCGCAAGTTCCGTTCCTCGCTATTTTTCAAAAGTTCTTTCAATTCAATTGATTCAAGACCATTGGTAGCAATTCTTCAAGCTTCAATTTGCCAAAAAAATCTTCTATTCATTTTCATCCTTGTCCAACTTGATTCAATTAACATGGGCAATTCATATAAATTTGGATATGAAATAACACAGTTTGGATTAGTTAAAAGCTTTACTACCCATCCATTAACTTTCTTTGTAACCTCAATCCTTCTCTGTTAACCTCTTTACTACTAATGGGAACCCCAAATATCTGCCTACCAGCTTTCCTATAGCAAACCCAGTTTTCTCCCATACTTCCTGCAACTCAAATCCCTTCATACCAGATAGCCTAATCTTCTTTGTCTTTGGATGATAACAGAGCAATTTATTTGCAGCAGCTTCATCCAACAATGACAAATAGGTAAGGGGATAATGGATCCTTTTGCTCTTTTAAAATTGCCTACCAATCCACCATTTTACAGTGATGAATTGGTGATGCAACCTTCCATCTAGGAAATAAAAAATCTTAGGCTTAAACAACAACTCAATGCTAATCAATTTCCAATGCAGGAGATAGTGGTTGTACCTTTATTAGTTTCGATCAATTTAATCATTAAATGGTAGGTGGTATTTGGTGCATTAAAAAATTAAGTATTTAATTTATAAAATTAAATCTAAAATATAATCAGACTGATAAATGTTTATTCGTTTGAAAGTTGTAGGATTTTATTTTTAAAAATTAAATTACTAAAGATATTAATTTCCAGTTCATTTAATTTTTTCAATGGATTATCAAATAAGACCTTAGTTTGGATTAGACACAAAATATTTTTTAAAAAATATTTACTTAAACAACTTAAATTTTATGTGTTAATAGATAGTATCTTTAAAAATTAAAAAGCGTTTCTAAAACGTGATATCCAAAATCCGCAATTTACAAAATGACTTGATTGATACTAATATTTTAAAACTTGTCAATGGGACTTCAACATTGTTGGTAACATACTAAGTTCAAGTCTTATCATACACGGTATCAACGGAAGTGGAGAAGGTAGAGGGTAGTGAAGAAGCAGAGAAGAAGAAGATAATTCAGTTATTCTTTCGTTTACTTCTAAATCTTATCCGACTAACTGTTTTTTTACACCGACTAACTGAAACCAAATTACTGTCTTTTTCTCAATGGTAGTCTCTTGTGTAAGGAAAGGGATTCACCCGTTGGCTGACTTGATTGTTTGCCTCTGGAGTCCCCCAAGTGGATACAAAATGACTTGATTGATACTAATATTTTAAAATTTGCCAATGGGACTTCAACATTGTTGGTAATATACTAAGTTCAAGTCTTATCATACACGGTATCAATGGAAGTGAAGAAGGCAGGGGATAGTGAAGAAGTAGAGAAGAAGAAGACAATCCAGTGATCTGTTTGGAGTCCCCTTAGTGGAGTGTCTGGGGTGGGGGACTCCAGACAGATCACTGGATTATCTTCTTCTTTACTTCTTCCCATCTCTCTTTTTCTCTACTTTCGTTGATATCTTACCTCAACATTATTCAAATCTGTCTTTGTAGTTATGAAAACTCAAAAAGAAATCAAATCAATTTAAGAATATCAACAAGCATGTGAAGACATGTGCAATTAAACCTTCAAAATATCCCAACCGAATCGAATTTTGTAGATTTTCAAAGAAAATAGTGGAGGAAAATAGAATTATAAGTAATGTAATGATGATTGTGTCTAATATATATATACACACACAAAATAATGAAATGAAACGAGTGATTAAACCCCATAAACTGTAGAAGAGGTGGGGGTTTCTGTTGAAGCACATTCTCCACGAAGATGATCATTATTTATTTATATATAATAAGATAGGTGAATAATATATACATAGTTGAGGATCATAACATATGATTTGCTCCCTTTGGTTTCTCATATCATGTACCCTAAAGTTGGATCAATTATCTTTTAACACACCCACTCAACCCCAAATTTAATCCATCCCAACCCTACACTTGCTCATTAATGGCCAACCACATGATTTTTATAGCTTCTCAACAGGGAACCCAAAGAGAGCTACATTTACATTTTTTTTAGTCAACCTCAGCATCATCATCTACCTGAATTGCAAAAAATAAAATAAATTTAATTAATTATTAATGTTTCATTTGCATGGAAAACAATTAGAATTTGGTTTACTTAATTGAATCACATTTTTTTGCTTTTGTTAGACAGAAAATGATTCTGATGAAGAAATAACTGAAAAGGAGGTAACGATGTGACTTGAAACGACGCCATAAAGGAGTCAAAAAAGCCTGCAAACCATTTGTTTTTCAAGTCAAAATATAAAAAAAAAAACCCTAGCTTACCTCACAGTACTGGTTTAAGCTTTGAAGGAGGATGAAGATGAATCGCAGCAGCAGTAATTGTAAAACCATATGGATCAGAGGTTAAATTACAGCAGTTTCTTATTCCATCATTCAACAATCTCTACCCCATTCTCTTCATTAAAAGAGATTAACTCTAGGAATTACCTAATCTGGGTTTGTTTGTTTTCTTGTCAAGAACCTTTAAACGTTATCAAGTACTTGGATCATATAATGCATTAATTACAATAAAATACTGACAAATAAGGCAACCGGACCATTGGGAAAAATACTGGATTTTTGTCTTTAAAAAGACTCCATAGACATGGCTGTAACCTAGAAAGACAATACATATAGCTATATGATACAAGAATCTGCAGAAAAAGATGCTAAATTAAACCCCATCCGAGAATTTTTTAAGTGAGATGAGAAAATATATATTACAATAAGAAAATCCAAGATCAACCCTTTTTCTTTCTCTTTCTTTTTGGTGTAAAATCATCATCATCAGCTTTTAACTTCTGCAGAAGATTCCAAGTAAAAACCTGCAGCTTACATTAAAAAACAAAAAAAAAGAACCAAAATAAACTTAAAAGGGAAAAGCTTAATTAAAGAAACTCACCAAAATTAGCAGATGGGGTGTACCAAAGTTGCCTCATTCTTGAAGTATATAGCAGGAAGAACCCATGAAACTCAGGATAGATAGCGCCATATATAGGTTTTTATTTGAGATGGCGCTATCCCTCCTGAGCTTTACAGGTTATCCCATACTTGAGGTTTTATTACAAAGGAAAAAGAAAATCCCCCGCAACCTCCATGAAAAAAACCTGCAAACATGTCTCACAGCTCGCATGGTGTGAAGAAGAAAAGAAGTGGGTTTGGCAGTATTTATAAGAGGGTGAGGGACGTGGGGCATCACTCACATTCTATTGGAGCATGAAATTTAATAATCTTTAATTAAGACTGAGTAAAAATGAAGGGGGGTCGTGTGTGTGGTGGTGGAGGGACGGTTTTTACACATATTTTCTTTCAACACCATGAATATAATTTAATTAATATTTTTACTTAGCTTATACGCTCGCCGACTACGTTATGCGTATGCATTACAGCATTACCCATTAGGTTGTCGACTAGATGAACCAATGACTAATTAAATTAAATTAAACACGATTTTCTACCACTATTGCACCTTCACTAGGGGGCAAACCCTAATTTCTCTATTTTTTTTATGGAGGAAAGTTACCATAGGGAAACCCCCACGCCATTCCCCCTACGGACTCTTCCAACTTTTTATTGGAATTTGGATTTATCAAAATTTCAAAACCATATTATATATTTGACGAGGTGTTCAAACTTTGAAAATTTAGAAATTTTATATTTTATTTTTGGTGAATTATAAGACGAAGGTAAAGTCCTAACCGCAACGTTAGCACAATTCGAATTTAGGTCACATTTGATGCGATATGCACTCTAGCCATCAAGCCAACACGGGATAATTTATGTTTATGTGTAGGTAAATTATAATATTTATTTAGATGGATGTTAAGATTAAAACTACTTAATATAAAAGTAAAATTAAAATTTATAATAAAATATATGTTTTTGAATGCAAACGTAGTAATAGTAAAAATATGAATACATAAGTTGATTTTTCAATAATAGAGAAGATTAAATGGGGGTAAAAGATAAGGTAAAAGTTACCTTCACTGAGGATCCTATGTCTTAATATCTATAGTTCCTCCCAACTTATAAATATAAAAATAATGCGCTTCTTCAACGTATTTGAACTCACGTCCTCCTGCATTGATAACAATATTCATGCCAATCGAGTTAAGACTCAATTAACATATTTAAAGGGTGTTTTAGATGAGTTGAATTAGTTATTCAATTTTATACTTGTAATGATTTATTTCGATGATAACGATTTATATATAGTTATAAGATGTAAATTTTAAAAGAAAAATTAGAAATTTTCTTAAATTAGTACATTTTATTTAAGTAATAAGTTTTGATTTATTTTTACAGAGTGAAAATATAAGAAAATAAGAGTTATTTATTACTTAATAGAGGTATTTTCAATTAATTCAGTTTTATTTTAACATTATATTTTCCTACAAAGCCTTTATGTTTAAAACATGATCAATAACGTGAAATATTTAAATATTAAGAATAAAATATAGGATTTTTTATAATTTAAAATTTATACTTATAAAACAATTTAATTAAATTTTGTATTTAATTTTAAGTAACATATATCAAATAATTTTTATAACTTAAATCCAATACTTAAATTTTTAGGGTAAATTATACCGTTAGTTACTAAAATATGGGCAAGTTTTTATTTTGATCACTGAATTATTCAAAAGTTTTCATTTAAGTCATTGGACTGTTAAAATTGATAATATATAGCTTTCGATGCACCAATCGAAAGCTCTCTTTCCATTCTCTTTTATAGTTCAATTTTTTTTTATGAAAAGGCTTTGACGTCAAGCATTGTGAGCCAAAATTCAAACAATTTTTTTATTTGATCTCTGACACTGACTGTCAAATCAACTTGGATCTAAGAAATGTTCTTCTACTCGTTGATGGGTATACTGATTCACCATACTGATCGTCGAATCGCCTCTCGAATCTTAACGGAACTTTTTTATTAAAAAAAAACTTAACTACCCAGTGACTTAAACAAAAATTTTCAAATAGTTCAATGACCAAACTGTAACTTTTTTAGTTAACTGACCAACATGAAAACTTACCATAATATTTAAATTTTAACACATTTTTCGATTTTTTGATTTTTCGATTTATCAACCAGTAACTATGTTATTTGTTAATTTAGTACAAAATATCAATTAGTCTAAAAAAATGAAAGTATTGTTACTTTTATTTAAAACTAATTTATAGAAAATTGCAGCAGAATCAAGCTACGTACACTGTAACTCATTTTTTAAAAATTCAGATCAGGTAAAACAGTTGGTTAAAATTTTATTTGAATTTATAGAAATTTTTTTATATTTTTATTATTACTTATTTGTATTTATTGATTTCTTGTCTTTTCTTTTTATAATCCTATTTTTTATTTTTTTTATAATTTTATAATTTTAATAAAATTTTATTTTGCAACGATTTAATTAATTTAACGAAAAATCGATTACTTGACCAATTCAATTACTTGTCCGGTATTTATAACATTGCTTCATTTCTTGACTAAGGGCCCTTTTAGAGAAGCGTTTGCTTTCAGTGTGGTATATTTAACTTTCTTTTTGTCTAACACCACAGTGTCACTACAATATATAATCTCATTGCTACAGCTATTTTTATACTAACTGTACGTAAACACTGAACGCACCACCGCCCATCCGAAGGGACCCATTTAAATAATAAAATATTTAATATAAATCTTTTTAACCATTTGATTAATGATAAATTTTACGTTCCTTTTTGTCCTTCCAACAAAAATAATCCCAATAGCAGTCGGCAAATGTGAACCACCGTCCCATCCTTCATTTTCAAAAGACCATTAATTTTCACGTCTTAAATTCAAATTTCACGTTGAAATTCTTGTAATTATGTGTTGACTATGTGATTAATTTTTATTTTAATCTAATTCAATAATTATAATTATTTATATTATTATTATTTAAGTCCTAAGTTGATGTGACGAATTAACAGAACATTAACTCGATTAGAAAAATTATTTCGATGTCCTTTTGTATTTAAAATAAATTATATTGTTCGATGACACTTTAATCTTTTTCTTTAAAAAACCTAAAAAGTGACACACATGATATCACAATGAGATTTGAACCCATGCTAATTACATTAATAAAATCTTAATTTTACCACCTCCATCAATTGTATCTATACTATTATTTAAGCCCCTAGCTAAATTAGTGGAATAAGTCAATCGGACACCAAATCGGTTAGAAAAATTACTTTGATGTCTTTTCATATTTAAAATAAATTATATTATATATTTTTAATTTATATTATCTTAAAATATATTTGTGTTCTAAATATATGGTTTCCACACATATACACGTGTGATAAATTTCCTACTAGTTTATAAATTTATTAAAGAAAAATGTTTTTTAATTAATATTTAAACCAGTTGTCAAGAATGTCCCCAAACATGTAACATTTTTCTTATGGTTCATGATAATGTGCATTTGAATTTAAGCTAATCAATCTAGAAATTGCAGAAAGTAAGGATCTGGTATGACTATGAACCACATGATGCACTAAAAAGAGCAACAAACAGTATTGATAATTTCATTCCATTTTCATTTTCCTTACCTTTAGGTCCTATATTTTAATCCTAAACAAGTTTTTACTTTAAACATTGTTGACTTAAAAAGAGCAAAATCAAATTTGCATGTTTCTTCTTTGTTTACAGTATTACAAGCATACTTAAGTGTAAATAAAGCATCGGTTTAATGATGAAGTTGAGATTTTAAATTTTGTTTTATTACATTTAGGTACAAGTCTCACTTCATGTAAATACATGGATTTTTTTTTTAAATTTATTCTAATTATAATTAGTTAAATAAGTTAGTTATTCAGTTCTGTACTTAAAATGGTTGATTCAAATTGATTTCTTTTTATAAAAAATGGCCGATGAGGCTTTTGCTGGAAGGCAATAAATTTTTTGAAAATTTTACTAATTTAATAATTGTAATCATTTGTTTTAATTGTAATTATTAATAAAAAGAATAGCATGCTCAATTGACAATAAATTATGGCAAAATCTTAAAATTATACATGAATTTTGATTCAACATGTAATTTGATGCGTGAACTTTGATTTGTTGTAATTATACACATAAACTTTGATTACGGTTCAAATGTATACATGAAACTTTAATTTGATTCAATCATATACGTTTAAAGAAATAAATACATCAATTTATTTTTGTATTGAATAAATATAATTATTTGTGTATGCAGTATATAAACATAAAATGAGACTATATTAATAATTGTGTTAATAATTTGTGAGAATTAAATCAACTCAAAATTTCATGTATAAAATTGCACAAAATCAAAATTTATGTATAATTTTAAGATTTATCTGGTATAAAAATTATAATGTCATATACTAATAAAATATTTCTTACAATTTTCGAGAGTGATTAAATTAGAAATGAACTCTATTTAGAGTGGTTGAAGGTGATTTACCTAATTTTAAAGTGATTAATGTAGAAATACACTGATAATATTCTGCTTTCGTTTAACGGTGAAGGGAACAATTTAATAATTTTTATTTTGAGGTGATTAAATTAATAAAAAATTTTGGGGACTAAAATAAGAGTGATCTATATGTAGAACGACTGATAAGAAAATTTATCTAAAAAAGAAAGTGGTAAAGGAACGGAAATTGGAGCCATGGGGCCATGGGGGGGGTCTGACCCTGACTCAGATGAAGGGGATACCTCGGCACTTGCACCCTGTTGAAATAATCAGTCCTCCTACAACACCCTCTTCTTTCTTTCTTTTAACACTAGATTTGCATATAGCTCAGAGTTTCAGTATTTGTAGACCCCCTACTCATTTAATGCCCCTCTGTTAATTTTCTCTTTTTCTTTTGTGCGCAGATGACGTGACAGAGTCTCCGGTCCCTTAGGTTCAGCTCCCACCCCTTTGCAATTTCGAGGTAAGGAAAGGGGGGAGGGTTCCATTGGACTTTGCCCCCATTGCCTTTGTGGACAACTCCATTAATACCTCATAATTCCACTTCTCTCCATCACTTATCTACTGTATATTGTTTTTTGGTTTTAGAAAAAATGAAAAAAAAAATCAGGGTAATTTTTCAAATTTCAGGCCATTTTCTGGTCAAAGCTTCTTCTCCTTTTAATTTATTCCTTTGCTTAGACTTGTGTTCTCCTTCTTCCTTCCTCCCTCAGTCTGAAATCTGAATCTGACGAAAAGGAGAAATCTACCTTTCATATGGGTTCCTTTTATTTAAAAAAAAACCTCTCCAATCACATATTACAGTAATTTTCAGTTAAATTCAAAATCAAATTAGATAAATTTTTTTAGATCAATCTAAAATTTTATATTAAATTATTTTTTATTTTACAAAATTTTAAAATTATTATCTTATACATAAGTGAAATAAAAAAAACCCTTTGCGAGTTAAGATTTTGCTTTGTGTACTTAAAAAGGAAATTTAAGGTAAACTATATTATTAGTCGTTAAATTATGGGTAAGTTTTTATTTTGGTCGTTTAACTAAAAAGTTATAAATTGGTTATTGAAATATTCAAAAATTTTCATTTAAGTCACTGAACTATTTAAAAGTTTTTATTTAAGTCATTGGATTGTTAAGTTCTATTGTTTTTAAATTTCACCAGAGAGCTCCAAGCGGCGATTCAACGACCAATACAGTGGATTAGTACCCATCGACAAGTAGAATAACATACCTTAGATCTAAGTCGATCTAATGGCCTATGTTGGAGATTGGGAAAAAAACTGTTTGAATTTTGGTTTACATACTCACAACATCCAAAACTGTTTTATAAAAAAAATGAGCTATAGAAGGAAAGAGGAAAGAGAACGTTCGATTGGTGCAGAAAGTGCGTACAGAGAAAATCATATAGCATCAATTCTAATAGTCCAATAACTTAAATGAAAACATTTGAATAATTCAATAACTAAATTGTATTTTTTTAATTAAGTGACTAAATAAAATTTAGTTTAAATTATATAATGAGTCCCCATATTTTTTCGTTTAAGGAATTTAATTTTTTTCTTTTATGATATTTTAACTTCTTCTTTTTTATATTTTTCATCCTCTTCTGCTTCTCACTTTGTTTTCCTATATTCTCCATTTCTTTTAACGTATCAATAAGTCAAATCGACAATGAAAAAGGAAACAAGAAGTCAAAACCATCAAAACCCATAAACTCATACCATCTGCTAACTATCAAAATCCTCCACTACCACCCATCATCTTCATTTCATCCACTAACACCCTCACCAATGCCATGACCTCATTCATGACAAACCCAACAATATCATCCCCTTACTAAATAAACCCACGTTCAAATCAATTAAGAATCCAAGTAAAAAACAATTAATAAGCCCTAAAAAATCACAACGAGCCAAAGATTAGATAATGTCCGGTGAAAGAGGAGCACATATGAAAAAATAGAGTTGATCCTAATGGTCAGTGACGGAGATTCCGTCTTGGGTAGTCCAAAAGTTAAGGATTTTTTTAGATATTTTTGAAAGGAGTTCTAGATAGCGGTGAAGGTGTTAGTGGATGAAATGAAAATGATGAGTGGTGGTGGAGGGTTTTGATAGTTAGCAAATGGTATGGGTTTATGGGTTTTGGTTATAGGCAATTATGGCTTTCTACTTATTGCTTCTTTTTTCATTGTCAATTCAACTTTTTGATGTGTTAAAAGAAATGGAGAATGTGGAAAAATAGAAGGAGAAGCAGAAGAGAATGAAAAAAAGAAAAAAAAAGTTTAAAGAACATAAAAGAAAAAATTAAATTACTCAAAACGAAAAATATATGGGGACCAATTATATAATTTAAACTAAAATTTTTGTTTGAAATGATTATTTAACAGATCAGCTTACTGTTACACCGTTAACGGCTCAGTGACTAAAATTTTATGACACGATAACGTAAATGACTAAAACATAATATTTTAGACATAAGTGTATAAAAGGTAACCTAAGATAAATAAAAGTGACGACGATGGGTATAGTTTATCCTTTAGTACTCTTGTAAAATATTTGTCAAACCTTAATTAAACTTGTGGAATAAAAAATACACTGCAAATATATTTTTGGTACAATATTTAAATATATTATAATATAATAATTCTTTTATATTTTATAATGGAGTAGGTACGGGTGCAGGGTAGGAGAAGAGCAAAGCCCAATGGGCAAGTTAAAAGTAGGCCCAGTGATAAGCCTTCAAGGTTTGGTGCATTTGGAGTACTGATATTTACAATTTATTCATGTTTAATTTAAAATAAATTCGAATTTGAATCGATAGATTTAAATAATTTACAAACTTAATTAAATTTTTTGTTTAAATAACGTACAAATATGACTAACAAATTTAATCGAATTCGAATTCAAACTTAAAATTTGATATTCGATCGACTATAAAATATTTAATTGTAATTATCATTTTTATATCCGAAATGTTATATTATATTTAGGGGCGATCAAAATTCGATTCGATTCGATTCAAAAAATTCAACAAAAAAAATTTAAAATTTGAATTAAATAGTTCGAGTTATTTAAGTTAATCAAGTTATTCGGATAAACTCGAATAAAAAATTAAGTTTTGAACTCGAATATGAACTATACAATTCGAATTATCCGAAAATCTGAATAAGAAAAAGTAAAACTGAGTCGTTTTGATAAATGCTTACTTTTTTAAAAGTTAAAAGTCAAAACCATTAATTTAATAGGCAAAATCATGTCGTCTTGATAAATGTTTATCCATTAAGTTAAAAGGCAAATAATCGTGTGCTTTGTCTACTAGTTAAATAATCGGTCCATGTAAACGTAACATTAAGTATAAATAATATTATTCGTTAACTCGACTCGACTTTACTTGACTTGAAATTTTTTGACTCGATTCGATTCGATTCGAAAAAAATTCAAATTGAGTTTCGTTGCTAAAATAGGATTTGTCCACTGGACTAACTCAAAATTTTTTTATTCGATTCGACTCGACTCGATCAAATACTCACCTCTAATTATATTATTGTATAATTTATATTTCTTTCTATATATATTTATAATTTTTAACATAAAATTTTACAATTTCTTATATTTTTATTAAAATTTAACGATTTTTATAACTTTTATTGATTTTTATTTTTTTTATCACATATCACGCCGTGATTATGATACGTGGTGGTTTTAATTGAAAATAATTAAAGATAGCAATCAAATTATCTTTTTGATGCATTTTAACAATTTAAATACCAAATTAAGTAAAAAAAATAACAACTTAATTAATTTTTTAAAAGATATATGAAAATCTTTTATACCCTTAAATAAAAATATAATGTATTGAAGACTTGCAGTACATCTCTTTCTGGGCCTTGACATGATAGCATTGCAGCCTCTGTTAAGCGCTCTCAGTACAATTACTCTAGCCTATTTTCAACACTTTCGCTTCAACTTTAAGTCATTGTTAATTGAGCCTATACCTATGCCTTTCTTTTATTAAATAAAAATTATTCTACATATAATACAAGATAGATTCTTGTCGTGGTTAGTGTCAGCCTCACTTTTTATGGAATGTTGAGGAACTTCTAGAAGTTTCCTAACTCTTTTTGGATGAACAGTGTATTTATTTATAGTTAATGTAAAATTAATGATAATAAATTATAATAATATTATAGTGTAAAATAAAAACAATTAAACACACCATATTTAAGATAGCGTCCATCCAAAAAGACTTAACTTTTCTAAGTTAAGTTGGATTTTTAAATATGTTATTATTTGAACTAAATCGAATCGGTCATTATATTAAATTGAACATAAAAGTTAAATCGATCTTTAAATGAATCATTCAAAATTAATAAAAAAATAAGGATAAAAATTGACGGTTGAATACTTTTTTAATTTTTATAATTTATTTAATTATAATTAAATCAATAGTTGATTGAATTGAAAGTCGTTGATCTAATTGATTCAATAATTTATTTCGCTCAAATTAACACATTAACACTCAATAAACTTATAAAAAAATCATGTTATAAAACAAAGAAAAATAAGAAAATAAAGTCAATAGGATATATACAATAAGTCCCTAAACTCCATATTTATAAGTCTAAAAATATAAATGATAAAGAATTCTACTTCTAATGGACATTAGAGTCTTAAAAGTATATCAAACTTCTTATTTCAACGAACATCTAAGTTACAATAAATATTCATAATACTCTTCCTTGGATGTCTATTGATAAATAACGTGTCTTGTTATACCCCTACACCTTGAGAAGACTCCTCGAGCCTCTACTCATGACCAAACCCAAGAATCGCTCTTCAATGTCAACCTCTTAGCATAACTTCTCGAGGAAACTCTTCCCAGGAGAAATCATTGAATCTTAGATTGTACAAGGGTCTTATGTAACCGCTATTTATGACACCAATTGTCACATCCCATTTGAAATGGTTAACAATCTGTCCAATTGCCACCTCGATCACTCTACTTAAGTCTGCAGTGGCAAAATTGATTGACTTATCCACCCTTAGTCTCCTATAGCATGGTGACACATGATATCTCGGAATCCTAACCCGGGATATATAAACCATTGCCCTTGCATGGCCAATAGACTCTCTCTCAGCTCTCTCTCTTATTTGGGGGCTCTCTTTCTTGTCCCTTACCATCTCAACTCTCTAGGCTAAATATTATTAATTATTTAAATTTAACAAATAAAAATAACAATATTAACAATTAGACCTAAATTTTAAAATTTAAATAATTAAGAAATTAAATTCCTAAAAATACAATTATAGGAATCATAAGCATATTTTAATTTAACTTTTTATTTAAATAATATTATTTTATATGTATATTCTAAAATTTTCGTATTGGATACAGCAACAAAAGGTAGGTGGTTAGTCACAAATTACTGATCCAATTATGAAATTGATTTGGGTGGGAGGCACTGGCATGTGGTTTCTATCTAAAAGGAAAGAAAAACCAAAATGATTTTTTTTTCTCTGTCTCTTCAACTTTCATGGTGGAGAATGGATTTTTGATGAATGGTGATGAAGTGATGGGCAAGTTGAACAGCCATGGGCGCAATCTTGGAAGGGCTTCTCAAAAAGCTTGCCCAATGGGTGCAAATTTGGGTTGGTTGAATTTTCAACACGCATCCACATGGGGTGCCTACATTGTAACCCAATAATGGCATAATTAACCGTGAGAGCTTTCCGAGCAAGGCAAATAAAATATTCGTCCACTTCTTGAATATTGAATTAATTTTGTCCAAGAATTATATCATTACAAGCATTTATCTAAAAAATTAATTCTACAGTTAAATATAGCTAATTGTAATTAAAATATATTTAATTCGACAATTAAAGTTTAACTAATTGTAATTAAAATATATTTGAAGGAAAACCACACAAACATAAAATCACAAAATTTTTAAAACATCAACTTCATCATTAAACTAAAATCTTATAAGATAAAATGGATTGTTGATTTTATTATTATTATTATTATTTGTATGTGTGATGAATTAGGCTCGAGAGTCTATTGTGGAGGATATCATATCGAATTTGAATGGTAACAAATTCTTACAATACTGATGCAAGGTTTGAGAGTATCAGAGTTTATATTATAGGGTGTGATTCGATGCTTAAATCTACTAGTTTCAAGAGGTGAGAGGATAAAGAATCTAGTTGCTAGGGATGAAATTGTACCTAAGTATTTATATTCAATGTTTAGATTGTTGAAAGGGCTACTTGGTACATGACCATTGATTACCTATCTGACTATACTAATTTGTTGTTGTTAGGATGATTATTATTATTGGCCCAAATTTGTCTTAAGTTTGGGCTTGGATCGGAGTTCGCAGGCTTGATCCAAGCACTAAGCTCACGGAGTAGGTTTGGGCCTTGGCTGGACCTTAAGGAGCTCGTAAGCTTGACCTAAGTGTTAAGCTCACAGGGTAAGTTCGCAAGTTGACGAATCAAACTTGGTCATTGTATTGCGAGGTTGCATGAACTTAGAACTATGAAGACATGTGTCTAAACTAGAGCAAGGAACGTGCTTACATGCATAGAGTCTTCCTAATTTGTCTTATCGATAAACAATATCCTATCATATAAATAGACAGATCACACCATCTGAAGGACATACGGAAAAATACTCAATAATTATTTTGCTTAATCTGCCTTGATTGCCCAAGGTCCTTCCTAATAATTCCCTTTATAACAATCTAGCAAGCTCGACATCTAAAACATGAGTCCATTTTGAAGTTATTTGTTAAAATTTATTAATAGATATTTCTACTTGGGTAGTAATTATGTTGGTGAGTACGCAGTGGCAGATGGGTGGTTTCTTTGATTTTTAAGCCAATCTCCAACGTCTACCTTCGTTATCTCCGCCAACATTAACACAAAACGTATTTATTTAACATAGAAAAAATATCAAACAATTGGCATGCACAGTCTCCGCCTTGCTTCTTCCGCTCATTCCCAGTCGCTCTTCACAATGTCCGCCGCCTCCGCTTCCCTCGCTCTCCCTTCTCCCCTTTCTTCGTTTCGCTCCAATGGACCTCTTCCTTCTAGATGCTTCCTCCGCCTCAACAACCCCTCAAGATCTAGGGTTTTCATGAGTGTCTCCGTTGAATCCCAAACTGTCGTCAATGATGCCTTGTTCGCTGATTACAAGCCCACCTCCGCCTTCCTCTTTCCCGGTCAGGTTAGTTCCTTATTCCATCAATTTTGGACTGTGCAGGCTCAGCTAAGCTAAATTTATTCATTCGCATGTTAAAGGCTTTTACTTTCCATTTTTTTTTTGGATTTTACCTGGATGAATCTGTTTCGTTGCCTTCTTATTAGTTCCGATGTACACCATGAGAATTTCAGGGCGCTCAAGCCGTTGGAATGGGAAAAGAAGCTCAGGCTGTGCCTGCTGCTGCAGAATTGTATAAGAAGGCAAATAATATATTAGGGTACACAGAAATTTAGTGGTCAATTTATGGTTTTCGTCCTTGTACTATACTCAATTTTGGAGATTTAGTCCCTATATTTTAACTTGGAATAATTTGGTTCTCTTACTTATTACTAATGTCATGCTCCCGTCCAAATCACTAAAATCTATTGATTGATGTGAAATCGAAAAAAAGGAATCAAATTATGAGGTTGAGATTGATTTTTCTTTTTTAAATGATAAATTAGTAGAAAATAACTATTCTGATGACTATAATTTTACAAATTTCGATTTTCAATTTTCAAATTTTTTTAAAATTTCATATTAGCCTACTAATGGTATATTTAAGGGAATTAGTGATTTGGACTAAAGCAAAACATTAATAATAGTAGGAGATAAAATTATGCCAAGTTAAAAGTACAGAGAGTGAATTTTAAAATTGTTTATGGAATAGGGATGAAAAGACCAAAATTTAATCCTTAATTTGCTATCCCCTTATTTTAAAATCGTCTTTATAGTTTAACCATGTTCCATCTGCATGCAGTTTTGATCTTCTAGATCTTTGCATCAATGGTCCCAAGGAAAAGTTAGATTCAACTGTCATAAGCCAGGTACCTTGCATTCTCATTTGGTTGCCATCCGCCCTTATAAATGTTCTGTTACCAATGTTGTATTACTACAATTTACTCTGTCAAGAGAGAGTAATAAATTAGTGTTATCTTCATATTTGCAGCCTGCTATTTATGTCACAAGTCTAGCTGCTGTGGAGCTGCTTCGTGCCCGTGATGGAGGCCCGCAGATTATTGATTCTGTTGATGTCACTTGTGGTCTCAGCTTGGGTGAATATACTGCACTAGCTTTTGCTGGGGCTTTTAGGTGAGTGTTTATGTATACTGTAATGACTAAGTCAATGTCCAAAATTGTATTTCCATGTTTAAAGCATATAGAAGTTACCATCACCTGTCTGCTAATTTTTTAGTTAGTATGTAAAACTAGAAGAAACATATGATTGATGCTCTTTTCCCTGTGAATTTGATTTCATGTATAAAGCTTTGAGGATGGACTCAAGCTTGTCAAACTAAGAGGAGAAGCGATGCAGGTAATGATCTGTTTCTGTTTAATAGTGCTTTGTAGTGTGGATGATTTTATGATTCCTGCTGGTAATCATCATTCTTTCTAATTTTAGGAAGCCGCAGATGCTGCTAAAAGTGCTATGGTCAGTATCATAGGACTTGATTCGGAGAAGGTTCAGCAATTGTGTGATGCTGCCAACCAAGAAGTTGATGTAGCTGATAAAGTGCAGATTGCGAATTACTTGTGTCCTGTAAGGATATAAGATTCATTTATGTCTCATTGATCAAATGAACTGTGTCGTGCTTGGTATAATGCTAATTAGGAGACCAGATATGCGTTGACTTTGGTACTGAAAATGTGTTTTCTTTGGCAGGGAAATTATGCAGTATCTGGGGGTCTCAAAGGAGTGCAAGCAGTGGAAGCTAAAGCAAAGTCATTCAAGGCTCGGCTGACGGTAGTTCTCTTTGTCATTTTCTATCTAAAAATGTGGTCCTTCAGCATTTACCTTGATTGATTGTAAATTGATACATTTCCTTTTTGTGCTAATGTGGACATCTAAGCTACAATCTGACTGCTAGTGATAACATAGTTCTCCCCTTTTGTAGGTTCGTTTAGCTGTTGCTGGTGCTTTTCACACTAGTTTCATGGACCCAGCAGTCTCAAGATTGGAGGCTGCATTGGCAGCAACCCAGATTAGAACTCCAAGAATACCTGTCATATCAAATGTCGATGTTCAGCCTCATGCAGATCCTGAGACTATAAAGAAAATACTAGCACGTCAAGTAAGCTTGCTTCATACCCATTTTTTTCTACTCCTCCTTGGTGGTGTGTTTAGGGAGAAAAAAAGCCGTGAAACAATAGAATTAAAGCTGAAAATAAGTAGAAAGAAGTTGGAACTCTAGAAATTGTAGGGTTGTGAAAAACCTATAGTTTCTCTCTATCAATTGAAAAAAAAAATGCTAATGTTGTTGGCCTGAAAATGAATAGAAAGAAGTTGGAACTCTACTAATCCGTAGGATTGTGCAAGACCTATAGTTTCTCTCTATTAAAAACCCAGGCTTTCTTGCAAAAAGAAAACCTGATAAATCTAGCCCTAAATTTAAATCGTAAATATATCTTATAATTTTAGCAGTCCATAATATGTTCCTGCATCACATGGGCTAGGAATAGCTATTTAAGCTTATGGTTGGAATTGCAGGTGACTTCTCCTGTTCAGTGGGAAACCACAGTGAAAACTTTGCTGACCAAAGGGCTGAAAAAGAGTTATGAATTGGGGCCTGGAAAGGTAAAAAAAAAAAAATCTTATAGACTGCTTTAGTACAAGCTTCTTCTTCTCTCTCTCGAGGCATTCATTCTCATTGGTCTGAGTTTTGTTTTGGGGTCATGTATCAGGTCATAGCTGGCATTGTGAAGAGAATGGATAAAAGTGCTGAGATTGAGAACATTGGTGCTTGAGGAGTGTTTTTTTATTAGTTGTGGCTACTCCACCATTCATATTGAATGATGTGTTAATGCAACTTGGAAGTTTTGAGGTTTTATGGCCAGACATATTGCAAATCTAGCTTGTAATGATGGTGTCAGTTGTCTCTATGTGTGTGTTTTTGTCAGCATTGTTTCATTAGAAAGAAATAGGCCAAGTAAACAACACTCCGGTGTCATTCATCGTTTCAACTGCAGTGCCTACATTCTACTATTCAATTTCCCAATCCATCTCTTAAGCCACGACTCATTCACTGTATAAATATAATTTTTGGGGGATATTATGTTTTTCGAGGAGTGAACAAAATGGTTCAACTTATAGTTGTCGGTTAAGTTGGTTAGAATGGTTAATTATGACTGTTAAAATAGTTTAACTGGATCTGTTATACCCTAAAACAAACGAGTCTAATTTTATTTATTAATTTTTATTTTTAATGTAATTTAAAGATACGAGTGTAATTGAGCAAAGCTAAATCTGAATGGTGAAAAACTCGAGTTTGATCCAAACAATTTCAAAATTTAAGCTTTGCTCAACTCTTAATCAAACTACTTAAATTTATTTATTAATTTTTGTACTCAAATTTAAATCATTTTTACTTAAACTCTTTTTTATATAATAAAGTAAAAATATATTAAAATGAAACAATTGATTAGACATGTAAATTGTGTGAATCGAATATGACTTAATTGATGGCATGAGTTGCTTAAACTCAACTCAATAATTATAAATTTTTTTGTTTATTTTTTGGTGAAAAGGATAAATAATAACAACAGTTATATTAAACTATCAACAATTAACACTCTTGTTAAAAGTCAATTTAGCAATGCAATCAACTTCTAAACTCTTTTTTTGAGCCGTATATATTATTTCCCATAACACCATTGTCGACAATATTTATTGAATTCGTCTCATAAGTACTGAATTAGATGACCTAAATAACTTGGACAACCTCCGCGCTATCAGTCTGAATAAACTTGATTAAAATAGCTTACAGGCATCATCTCATTTACACCCTTATTTAAAGATACTTGATGGTAAAATTTTGAAACAATAATAGACATAATAATTGTTCTTTTTAAATATATAATATAAAATTTTAATCACAAGCCGAATAAACAAGAGAAAAAAAGGGGAAAAAAATTTCAATTCAACATATTTAATGGACGGTTTAATTAGATTGATTTAAGACCTAACTTAATGGTTTAGTAGGTTAAAGTTTGAACTGATCATGCAATCGATTTTTGAAATTTCTTTTAGAACAGAATTGATCCAACTGAGCAATTGTTCTTTAACGCTGATGTTTTGCCAAAAGGACAGATAAAGATCTATAACTTGCCAGAGATTTGTCCAAATTTCAAAAAGAAAAAAAAGCATTGAAATTGACCCAAAATCTAGGAAAGATGGTTTTAAACCGTACTGGAAGGGCGTTGCGGTTGCCTCAACCGCCGAAGCTGATCGATCCACCGGTCCTCGGGAATTTGATTGGCCCAATCAGGAGTCAATCCAGCGAACGCAACCCCACGCATCGCTTCCCTCACTCTCATAGCATTCTCCGCCGTTAACGGCGCGTTTCTCCGCCTCTCATCTTCCCTAAACGCCCTCCTTATCGCCGTATCAGACGCCTCTCTCCTCCTCTCTTCCTCTTCTTCTTGCTCCGTAGCGACGCTGCCTACGTGAAGAAACGAGATCCCGTTCTCCACTCGATTGACGTAACCACTCGTTAGGTTACGATGGTGGTGTTCTTCATCTGAATTGACTTGATCATCGAAACTTTCTCGATCCTCATCGTCGTCGTCGTCATCATCACCATCCACGGCTGAGATCGGCTGGTAGTATTCAGGCGCGTCATCGTGACTGGTATCGGAGTCGCTGCCATTGCCATTGTTACTCTCTGCACAAAAATTTTCGCGTGCATAGGCAAGCAACAGTTTTGAAAATGGGGAAATTTAGACAAAATTTTTTAAAATTGTAAAAAAAAAAACTTAAAATAAATAATACCTTGA